>NC_091237.1:4253407-4333407 GCF_040958095.1 Procambarus clarkii
CTATCACATCTGAAGAGATTGTATTCTGAGATCCATATTTCACCATCAAGGTAGTTCTTTGTGTGAGTTTTCCGTTAGGGCTGCAAACACTGCATTTGCCTCATGAAGGAGACCATGTATAAAGTGAACTTTGTTGGATTTGCGTGTTTTTATACCCTGGATGTTGGCAAATATAAATGATGTTATTGTGTTAGTGGAAGTGCTGGAAGCCTTACTTGGTGTTAATATCTGAGGCTCTGGTAAGGAGGCCACTGTGTTTGCGTCCTCTCTAGCATTTGACCGAGTTGGTGGTAGAGTCTGGTCATTTTTAGCCGTTCTTTTCCTCCTCCTCTTGTTAAAAAATTATCCCGGTCGATGGAGTAGTGGCTGTTTTCATAGTGGTAGTCTGTCGGTTTTATTCGCCTGGTACCTCTTATATGAAAAGCTGGACATTCAGCATTGAAGCACTCTTTCCTGTCCAAAGAGTTCTTGCAAATTTCTGGGTGAAAGAATTCACAGCTTTTGGTACATTTACCTGTATTGAGGAGGTTTCTGCACTTTCTAGGGTGATCGTATGTACATGTTCTATTTATTCTTCCCGATTCCCCATGTTTACAGGTAGCCCATTTGTAATATCAACAGATTTTGGGGCCTTGTTTTGTTTGTTTCCCTCTGCCAGGGACCGCACTCTGCTGCGGCGTCCCCGACACTGTGCCCTGCTCCGGTGCCTGTGACACCGCGCTCTGCTCCGGGGCCTGAGACACTGCGCGCCGCTCAAAGATCCCCGACTCCGCGCCCTGCTCAGGCGTCCTCGACTCTGCACCCTGCTCAGGCGTCCCCGACTCCGCGCCGTGCTCAGGCGTCCCCGACTCCGCGCCCTGCTCAGGCGTCCCCGACTCCGCGCCCTGCTCAGGCGTCCCCGACTCCGCGCCCTGCTCAGGCGTCCCCGACTCCGCGCTCCGCTCAGGCGTCCCCGACTCCGCGCTCCGCTCAAGCGTACCCAACTCCGCGCCCTGCTCAGGCATCCCCGACTCCGCGCCCTGCTCAGGCGCCGCTGCCACCGAGCTCTTTGCGACAGCTGGTTGTACCTTGGTGTCATGTACAGTTTGTTTGAAGACATTAGAAATTGCTATGCAGGAATTAATTAGTAATTCTCTGTTTTCTACGCGGAGTTTTATCCAGGATTTCCATCAATTTCAAAAAAGTTACATCATCCTTTTTTGCAGAGCCAGTACACAGAGTGGTCACTGGGACCATTTCTCCTTGAATTGTTAGTCATGTTGGCACATTTTTTGTGTATGGCTGCTGAACAGAGTTGGCATTGAAAGCTCTGTTGGTAATCTACCTTCATGTTGCATTCTATGCATGTTTTTATCAAAGCCATTTTTTGAACACTTCTGTTCAGTGGTGATGGTCTTACAAGGTCTTACAAGGTGGGGTGTTGACCGGTGGGGGGGGGGGGGGGGGTTGACCGTGGGTGCTGACCGTGGGTGCTGACCGTGGGTGTTGACCGGTGGGGGAGTTGACCGCGGGTGCTGGCCGTGGGAGCTGGCCGTGGGTGTTTACCAACTTGAGACAGGCCTGGAGGAGGCTGTATGGACGGCCAGTGTTGCTACCACGTGTCGCACTCTTAATTTGTTTTGTTCACTTGTTAGATTATATTACTTGCATTTTCTCACTAGTTACCTTACAGCGGAGGCTTCTAGTTTCTGTGTCTGGGCTCTAGTTACCTAAGTACGTTACACTATTTGAAAGAATACACACACAGAGGGTACTGGGGTGGGCCTACCTCCAAATGGCCCTTGTTTACATACACACGACGGACTTATTTTGTGTATAATTTGTTCACTTGATATTAAAATATATTATCTTAATTTTTGTTATAATAGACTTGTTTGACCTGACCTGACCTAGACCTGACTTATAATAATTTGTTTTGCATAGAGAGCTTAGCACTATGGGCACTGATTACTTGATGTTTCACAAGCGAGAGATGTGATTTATTGACGACTTGGCAACTATCGCCTAAGGCCTCCTGGCACCACGAGGGCAGGCCTTGACTACACACGAATTTCACTTATTTTTTCTTGAACACAAACGGTCGGATGGTAATCACTCTGATATATTGGTTAATATGTTGAGACACACTTTAAAAGTTATCTGACTGTGTTTAGTTCCTGTATCACTGAAATGTCCCTAGATATATATTGTTTTCCGCGGAGCTCGCACCGCGTGGCCCTTCCCCTCTCACACCCAGAACAGGCCTACTCAGGAGGGGTGATAGCTGGAGTAAGTGAAATATGGTGGGAGCTCACCGTAGACTACAATTATTAAATGCCACCTCTGAGGTTGGTCTATCTGTCACGCCGCCTCTGATTCCATTGTCTGATAAGTGGGACTGTCTGGTACACCGCCTCTGATTCCATTGTTTGATTAGTACCCCCATTGTTTGTTAAGTGGGGCTATCTGGCTCTAAAACCTCTACTTCTGGGAGCCTCGCTCAGTGGGTTATAAGCAGCCATCGCAGTCTACCATTATCTCTGAAGACTTTGTATTCCTGGGAGAGCACGAAGAAGCCAAGTTTAGTGGGCAGGGAAGAACCAAGGATATCGAACTTGAGGATATCGGTCGGCACTGACTCAGGAGAGCCTGCCTGGCACCCGCGAGTCTGGCTTGTTGCGACGAGCAGTGTTGCAGTGACTGGGTCACATCTGCTGAGACGTTGGAGGGAAGACACCGTTTCCAGATCCAGGAGAAAATGTCTGGTTGAAGGAACATGTGTATACAGCGACTGACTTAGTGACCACTGGTTGGACCAGTATAGGAATACCTGAACTCTAGGGAGTGGCACGGATACGATGCAACTACTTCACGACACCTGAGGCCTTGCAACACGCTACTGGATCGCTGAGGAGCGACCCGGGACCTTTAGGAACCTCACACAATTGGAATACAGGCGTCGTGGACAGAAGTGATTAAGGTAGATCATATTTCTCTTCCATTACACCTTGCTGATTAGTCTAGTTAGGCCAGTAATATATTTATATATAGATGACATTAGCATATGTATTATTATGTTAGTATTAGGAGAAGCTGTAGGGCAGCCAGCACTATACAGTTTGGAGACGACAGTGTGTGGACGACGTGACAGTTGGTGAGTCGGCAGCCGACGTTGAAGAAGTGCTCCCCCCCCCCTTCTTGAGAAGGTGTGAGTCCCCCATTTAAATCTGCCCAGCTGATGGAGTTGCCAGAGCTCGTGAGAGGAGAGCTGCCGAAGATCTCCAAAGCATTTATTTATATGTCTATTCATGTACCATTTCTATATGTGTGTTCATGTAGCTTTTTGTTAATATATGTCATATAATTTTACTGACGTGTTTGAGTTCGCCTCCATATATCTCTACGAGCATACACAAGTGATATTATAGTCCCCACAGATGAACAGTAAGATTTTATATTAAAATATTCTAGTGGCTGGAAAAGTGAGAGCAACACAGATATTTATCGAATGTACCCTAGGCTGGCAATCCTGATTTAACACTGTGAGTGTAGCAACACTTATGCTGTCAAGCAACAGAGTTCAACCACAAAACTCCACTGCTGGGGGGCAGAGATATAAACCCAGCTGGCGACCTTGTGATAGTGGAGAAATGCAGGTGTGAAAGAGAAACCTGCGAACCTTTTGTTACAGCAGGCAAGACTCAGAGGAAGTGCTGTTGAAGGTAAGTCTGAGTCTTCCTTCACTCCTCCATGGAACAAGGCTGGAATTGCTGGTAGCAGTTTTCCCGTGGTTGACTGAAGGGCTTCCAGGGCGATCAGTAGCACCCAGGTGGTGGAGCATAGACCTACGGTGGTGGGCTTGACGTGGTCCTCATCTTTGAGACCAACTGACTCTGGTGAGTCGCGTGAGTCAGACCTGGCTGACCTTCGTAACCCTGAGCCACTAGTAGCACCCTTGGTCACAGCTCACCCTCTGTATAGCACCATCCATGTATCCATTCTTCTGCCCTCTACTCTGTCCATCTATTTATATACATCTATCTTCCTATCCATCCATCATCTTTCTATCCATCCATCTGTGCAGCCATATGTCCAGTCATCTATCCATCCATATGTGCAGCCAGCTATCTATCTAGCTTTCTATCCATTAATCTCTTCATCTCGCTTTCTATCCATCTAATCATTTCTCTATCCATCTAGCTTTCTATCCATCTATCTAATCGTCTGTCCATCTAGCTTTATTTAATTCTATCTATCTATGCACCTAATCATCTTTCTATACATTAATCCATCCAACTATCTTTTCATCTATCTAGCCATCTATCTATTTGTCTATCCATCATTCTACCTATTCATCCTTATCCATCTATCTATTTATCTGTCTATTCATGTTTATACAAGCAGAGGGTCTTTGTTGACATGGACTTAAAAAACCCGATATACTGCAGGTATGTTGCGACATTTTTATGCAGGTACCTGATGTTAGACATCTGCAGCAGCTGAAGGAGTCATTCGAGCAGAATTCTGTGTTGAGTTTCACGTACGAGATGGAGAATGATTAGAAGCTCCTTTTTCTAGATGTAATAGTCACGGAAAGGAACGGAGGCTTCCACACTGCAGTCTACACTAAGGAAACAAACATATGAACGTGCCTCAATTACAATAGGAACTGCCCAGACAGGTACAAGAGGAGTGTTGCCAATGCTTACGTCGACCGTGCTCTCAGCCACAGCTCAGGATGGAAGTAAGTCGATGAAGAACTCTGTAGGTTAAGGCAGGTCCTAGTCAACAACGGCTTCTCTAAAGGTCTTGTTGAAGACATCATAAAAAGAATGGTGAAACGCCATGCAACCTCTGAGGAGTCAACCAACACAACACTTGTACCCCCTATTAGACTTTTTACAGGAACTTCTTTTCGACTACTCATGAAATGAAGGAAAAGGTCCTGAAATATATTGCTCATAGGAACGTTATCCCTAAAGATAAAACTCTAAAAATACAATTGACAATTTACTACAAAAACAAAAAAACGGCCAACCTACTCATGAAAAACTCCCCAGACACCAAACAATGTCTTGAAGGAAACCAACGTCGTCTATGCCTTCACATGCCCGCTTGAGGAATGTAAGCCCCAAAGAACTCAGTCTATAGGCAAGACAACAACGTCTCTTTCTAGGCGATTAATTATGCACAAACGAGAGGGCTCCATCAAGGAAAATATAATCTCTTCTCACAACCTCACCATCACCAGAGAAATCTTAACAAGCAAAACAGAAATCATTGATAAATACAGCTATAGCTGGAGACTCGACATTAGCGAGGCACTACACATCAAAAATTCAACAACAGCATTCAATAGCCAATTAATGCACAACTATATTCTACCCACTTCAAGACCCCGAAATAATATAGAAGTAGCATGAGGAAGTATGGGCCAATATGCCTTCTGCAGTTACTTCCATTTTTATGTTCTCATACCCATGGTTTCGTGTTTTGTCTTCTGTTTCACCTCACCAAAAACTTATGTGCCATATCATCTCACCCAATATAACGAATATAAGTATGAATGTATTTTGTGTGTAACCGCTCCGCTCCTGTGCCATGTAAGTTCACTGCGGGCTCACCATAGCCGGTGCTACTTGCCCCGCTCCTGTGCCAGGTAAACTACAGGCTCGCCATAGCCCGTGCTACTTTGAACATTTTGTTCCAAGAAGCTGAATCTTAAACAACAACATGTGTGTAAATTAAGTCTTTGAAAATGTAATAAGGAATTACGAAATGCGTTCTGGTGTCAGACCATGAATAAAAAGAATGAATTTTGGAGAGTTACTTTATCGACATTACCCTCGACAGTGAAGAAGAACGTAAGAAATATATATATATATATATATATATATATATATATATATATATATATATATATATATATATATATATATATATATATATATATATATATATATATATATATATATATATATATATATGTCGTACCTAGTAGCCAGAACGCACTTCTCAGCTTACTATGCAAGGCCAGATTTGCCTTATAAGCCAAGTTTTCCTGAATTAATATATTTTCTCAAATTTTATTCTTATGATATGATAAAGCTACCCATTTCATTATGTAGGAGGTCAGTTTTATTTTATTGGAGTTAAAATTAACGTAGATATATGACCGAACCAAACCAACCCTACCTAACCTAACCTAACCTATCTTTATAGGTTAGGTAGCCAAAAAAGTTAGGTTACGTTAGGTTAGGTAGTCGAAAAACAATTAATTCATGAAGACTTGGCTTATTAGGCAAATTGGGCCTTGCATAGTAGGCTGAGAAGTGCGTTCTGGCTACTAGGTACGACATATATATATATATATATATATATATATATATATATATATATATATATATATATATATATATATATATATATATATATATATATATCTATATCTATATATATATATATATATATATATATATATATATATATATATATATATATATATATATATATATATATATATATATATATATATATATTGTGACGGTAACGCGTTGGTGTTCGGCTGTTCAAAGCTAGGGGTATGGCCTCGTCACATAGAATTAAAAAAAAATAGAAAATCTGGAACTTCGTCTGTGGTAAGGTAAGGAGAAGACACACAAAACACAAGTAAATTTTAACAATGGAATTTTAATTACGTTAGATAAACAAAACATGAATAAAATGGACATACAAATTCGTATAATAAAATCAATTAATCAAAATAATAAGAAGAATTAAATGACAAAATGAAAAGTTAAGTTAAGACAAGTGAGCAATAACAAGCTGTGCAATATACAATAAAATGAGAGGTGCAGGAATATTGGCTATAAGCTATCACCTCTCTTAGTACACGTATGCCAAAGCTTACATCTACCAGGAAGACGTGTTAACCGTATGAAAGCACTGAATATTCTGAGGACTGAGGTCGTGGCGGCCCCAGACATCAAGTAGTATGGTGGGTGAGTGTAGTAGCAGCTGGACCGGCGGCCAATCAGCGAGGAGCCGGCAACAAGACAGGTAGTTTGGCGGTTTGAGGCTGAGCAGGTGTTCCTGGCTGCATACGTTTTGCGCTCTGGCAAACCTTGCTGGTGTTGTTGTCGTTGTTGGACATTTCTTCCATAGTAGTTTTATATAGATGTATCGACGTATTTTTGGAGGGAAGAGCAGGCTCAATCTCTTGAAGGAGATTATCGTCACAATATATATATATATATATATATATATATATATATATATATATATATATATATATATATATATATATATATATATATATATTAGTATATTTTGGTAGCAGTCTTTCCTGTAGACATATATTATTAAATATGACCGAAAAAGTAAGATTAATAATTCTAACACGAATTTTCTCAATCTTTCGTACATTTCTTTTCACTGTTGGAGGTAATTCAAAAATCAATTCTCCAAAATTCATTTTTATTTCTAGTCTGACGCGACACTTGAGCGCGTTTCGTAAAACTTATTACATTTTCAAAGACTTTAGTTAACACATACACAACTGAATAGAACTTACACATCTCCGATTTTGTTTATATCTACATTTGAGTGAGGTGGATGGGGTGAGGTGGTATTTAATAAGGTATTAATTTCATCAGCACAAGCCAGAACATGAAACAATGGGTATTGAATAGAAGTGATTGTAGAAAGCCTATTGGTCCATATTTCTTGATGTTTCTATATTGGAGCGGAGTCTTGAGGTGGGTAGAATATAGTTGTGCATTAATTGGCTGTTGATTGCTGGTGTTGACTTCTTGATGTGTAATGCCTCGCAAACGTCAAGCCGCCTGCTATCGCTGTATCTATCGATGATTTCTGTGTTGTTTACTAGGATTTCTCTAGAAATCTGTGTTGTTTACTAGAAATCCTAGTAAACACCACAGAAATCATATATATTTATTTATTTATTTATATATATATATATATATATATATATATATATATATATATATATATATATATATATATATATATATATATATATATATATATATATATATTTTTTTTTTAAATATGACCGAAAAAGTAAGATTAATAATTCTATCACGAATTTTCTCAATCTTTCGTACATTTCGTTTCACTGTTGGAGGTAAATCAAAAATCAATTCTCCAAAATTCATTTTTATTTCTAGTCTGACGCGACACGAGCGCGTTTCGTAAAACTTATTACATTTTCAAAGACTTAAGTTTACAAAAACACAACTGAATAGAACTTACGCATCTCCGATTTTATATCTACATTTGAGTGAGGTGGAAGGGGTGATGTGGCATTAACACAAGACAGAACAAGATGTGGTATTAATAGGGTATTAATTTCATCAACACAAGACAGAACAAGAGTATTAATAGGGTATTAATTTCATCAACACAAGACAGAACAAGAAACAATGGATATTGAATAGAAGTGTTTGTAGAAAGCCTATTGGTCCATATTTCTTGATGCTTCTATATTGGAGCGGAGTCTTGAGGTGGGTAGAATATAGTTGTGCTATAATTGGCTGTTGATTGCTGGTGTTGACTTCTTGATGTGTAGTGCCTCGCAAACGTCAAGCCGCCTGCTATCGCTGTATCTATCGATGATTTCTGTGTTGTTTACTAGAATTTCTCTGGCGATGGTTTGGTATTGGGAAGAGATTATATGTTCCTTAATGGAGCCCTGTTGCTTATGCATCGTTAAACGCCTAGAAAGAGATGTTGTTGTCTTGCCTATATACTGTTTTTTTTGGAGCTTACAGTCCCCAAGAGGGCATTTGAAGGCATAGACGACGTTAGTCTCTTTTAAAGCGTTCTGTTTTGTGTCTGGAGAGTTTCTCATGAGTAGGCTGGCCGTTTTTCTGGTTTTATAGTAAATCGTCAGTTGTATCCTCTGATTTTTGTCTGTAGGGATAACGTTTCTATTAACAATATCTTTCAGGACCCTTTCCTCCGTTTTATGAGCTGTGGAAAAGAAGTTCCTGTAAAATAGTCTAATAGGGGGTATAGGTGTTGTGTTGGTTGTCTCTTCAGAGGTTGCATGGCTTTTCACTTTCCTTCTTATGATGTCTTCGACGAAACCATTGGAGAAGCCGTTATTGACTAGGACCTGCCTTGCCCTACAGAGTTCTTCGTCGACTTGCTTCCATTCTGAGCTGTGGCTGAAAGCACGGTCGACATATGCGTTAACAACACTCCTCTTGTACCTGTCTGGGCAGTCGCTGTTGGCATTTAGGCACATTCCTATGTTTGTTTCCTTAGTGTAGACTGCAGTGTGGAAACCTCCGCCCTTTTCCATGACTGTTACATCTAGAAAGGCAGCTTCCCATCCTTTTCCATCTCGTAAGTGAAACGCAGCACGGAACTCTGCTCAAATGCCTCCTTCAGCTCCTGCAGATGTCTGACATCAGGTACCTGTGTAAAAATGTCGTCAACATACCTGCAGTATATGGCCGGTTTCAAGTTCATGTCGACTAAGATTTTTTGCTCGATGGTACCTATGTAGAAGTTTGCAAACAGGACACCTAGGGGAGAACCCATGGCGACCCCATCTACTTGCTTATACATGTGCCCATCCGGGCTCAAGAAGGGTGCCTCTTTAGTACAAGCTTGGCTCTGTCATCTCGGAATGTTCTACCTCTGACGCTCCTCCCTCAATACACAGAGAGCATGTGTTTGGGAACACCAGCATATAGGTTCAAACCCTCATCACGGCTCCTACGGATTATTTTTTACTCATCTGCCTATTGGTCTATCTATTCCGTGTCTCTCCCATTCTCTTCCTCTATCTTTATCTCTGCCTCTCTCTATCTCTGTCTATCTGTCTCTAGCAGTGTTTCTGTTTCTGAGTTTCTGTGTGTGAGAGAGAGCTCTGTCAGTGCACTAAGTCTTTGCTTGATGTTATTGATGTTGAGCTTGCAAGAGTTAAACTTTAGGTACCAAATAACGGAGTTATCAAGTTGGTTATCATTGGACTCGCTACAACGAGATGAGTACAAGGAGGACAACAGTTGCGACACGGGGCACCTGGATCAGCTGTAATCGATAATGCAGAAGTCTGTTACAAGAGGAGACATACTACTCAACCAGTGGGAAAAATATTGTTGTAGAGTGGTACGGGGGGGGGGGGGGGTGAAAATGAGGTTTCCCCTCACAAAACCGTTGGAATGCCTGATCACAAAACCCTCCACCTCGAACAACTAGTCACTATGTGAGAAGCAGTAACGCCAGGCTTGGCTCCACCAGCATAAACTCTTGCCACAACGAATCAGAGAGGAGTATAAAAGTGGAGGGAGAGGCCTGTGGTTTTCACTGACCAAGACGAAATGAAGTCATAGGATCCACAAGGCGCCCGCAGCTGCTCAATGAAGCGCCTTGTGCTGACATTCTCGTCAGGACATTTAGGGAGAAAGCAGGCCGTGTTTAAGAGCTCGAAGGACGGCCTCTATTAGCCATTGTCCTGAACTATTGTTATCCTCACACCAGTAATTATTACTGGAACCGGAACGCTGAGATATTGCTGGAGTTTAAACGACATAATTTCCTTCAGCAAGAATAAATTAACGATACTACGACACGTTTTGGAGATTCCAGTGACCATGTGTGTTGCCCTGATGGACTTTCAGTGTTAACAATGCTAGATTAGAGTCACGTGTAAGCTTCTGAACGTGAGTAGTGAAACCCCTTAGAGGAAGTTAAAAAAACGAGTGTACGCCTATTGTGCTGCATAGTGGAAGCAGTAATGGCTCAGTTAATGGAAGTCTGATTTGTAGGATGATTGTCCAGTCATCTGAGGAACAATCAAGTGTTGGAAATTTCCAACATCTATTTATTAACACTTAGTACTTTAAGAAACTATTCTTGTACTATGTATTATAATCCACTAACTCTACTAACCAATAGTTTAGTAATCTTGAGTTCATTTTATTAAAGCATAGTAATAACTCATTTTCCCTAGAAATTATGGCGGACTGTTGCGTCAGCCCACACAGCTGGGGGAAAATGTTTACCTTTACGTGAATTGCATTAAATTCACTTTACTTCAGCATTCTTTAATAAGAATTATTACCTGATCATAGATTTATAGTCGATTAATCCATATATTATTATTTGCTGTAAATATTTTATACAGCTAAATCCTGCTATTCCAGTGAATACCTGAATAACGAATTTCTACTCTTTATATTCTCGCCCATATGAACACGGATTCATTTAAATTATTTGTACAGCGAGAACTTATTTGTTGGCATGTAAGACAACTTAACATCGTATAATCTATATGAATAAAAATGGAAATGTTCGTTTGTTCATAATCGCTAATCTCCGGAATTTCTTCACCAATTGCTTTGAAATTTTCCAACAACGTTCCATTCGCATCCGAACAGGTTTTTATATACATACTATATAGACGTCACGTTTGTGACGGTAAAAATCCTGCTTTTTCTGAAAAACTGTGTTTTTCATTCGAGGGAAATCTTCGAAACCTCTTTACCGGTTGCGTTGAAATTTTGACACAACGTTGCATTCGAATAGGCGCGTCTTTTTATGTAGCTACTATATACCTGCCTCACCTATGACAAGAAAAAAATGCTTATTTTGAAAAACAGCGCCATCTGTTGTTCGTAAGAGCAACATACGCTGTAATCTCCGAAATTTCTTCACCGATTGCTTTGAAATTGTGACACAATGTGGCATCCGAATAGGCGCTTCTTTTCATATACCTACAATATAAATGCCACCCCTGTGACAGGTAAAAACATGCGTTTTTGATAAACAGCGCCATATGTTACACATAAGATCAACCATGCTATGCTAAATATGTTATGATTCCATTTCAATGTCTCTGATTTCATTGATAAATGAAATTTTCATAAATTTCGATTTATTTTAATTTTGATTTAATTATTTTGTGTAACATTGCGTAGGAATTGAGTTTTCTTGTTAACCATACCGTTCATTTCTTGAGTATAGTTTGTTTTCCTATTTTTTCATTATTTTTCATTTCGTTTTTTAACTTTTTTTCTTAGATTTCAGTGATGGGGACATCTGGGGCCAGATTCACGAAACAGTTATGCAAGTACTTACGAGAGGGTACATTGATGGCTTTAGTTGCATTTAATAACAGTTTACAAGCATGAAAACTTGTCAATCAACTGTTGTTATTGTTATAAACAGCCTCCTGGTGCTTCGAACATCATTAACTGTTTAATAATTCTAAACAAAGCTGCCAAAGATTGAGAAGAGATGTACAGGTTCGTAAGCGTTTGCCTAACTTCTTTGTGAATCTAGTCCCAGATCATTTGATGTTCCCAATTTTCTGATGGGAACATCAGATCATTTGATCATCAGACGAGGAAATGGGGAATGGTGGGGAGGACGAAAGGACTTGGGAGGCGGTAATGCTGGGGGAAAACGAGGGGACAGGGGAGTTGGGGATGGTGGGGACGAGGGGAATGGAGAATGGTTGAGATGACAAGGGGACAGGATAGTGGGGAGGACAAGGGGACGGGGTAGTAGGAGATTGTGGGGAGGACGAGTGGATGCTGGAGTGGAGGATGAAGGGGAGGAAAAAGGGTCGAGGGAGTGAGGAATAGTTGGGAGGACGAGGGGACCAGGGAGGGGGGAATGGTGGGGAGGAGTGGGAGACAGGGGAAGGTTGCTGAGCCACAGCAATGCGTGGCCGGGTACAGCTAGTATATATAAATAAAAATGGAAATGTTCGTTTGTTCAAAATCGCTAATCTTCGAAAGTTATTCACCGATTGCCTTGAAATTTTGACAGAACGTTCCCATCGCATCAGAGCGGGTTTTTATTTACATACTATATATATGTCAGGTCGGTGACGGGAAAAAACATGTTTTTTTTTTTTAAGATCTGTTTTTCGGGCGTTTTTCATGTTAGGGAAATCTTCGAAACCTCTTTACCGATTCCTGTGAAATTTTGACACAGAATTGCATTCGAATAGGCAAGTGTTTTCATATACCTACTATATACATGCCTCACCTATAACAGGAAAAAACATGATTTTTTTGAAAAACAGTGCCATCTGAAAGACGGCAGATCAACACTCCCTGTAATTTCCACAAGTTCTTCACCGATTGCTTTGAAATTTGAACACAACGTTCTATTCGAATACTTGTGTGTTTTTATATACCTACTATTTAGATGTCAAACCCGTGACAGGTAAAAACATGCGTTTTTTGAAAAACAGCGCCATCTGTTGCACATAAGAGCAAGACAGGATATACAAAATATGTTATATTTCCATTTCAATGTTTCCGATTGCATTGATAAATTGAATTTTCATAAATTTATATTTATTTTCATTTAGATTTAATTATTGTGTGTGACGTTGCGTTGGAATTGAGCTGTGTTGTCTACCATACCATTCATTTCGTGGGTATAGCTTATTTGTTTCTTTTTCATTGTTTTTATTTCGTTTTTCTAACTGTTCTTCTTATTTTTCAGTGCAATTGGTGGTGAAATTGAGGGGTGAACGATTGATCTGCGTTTGAATTGAAATATTTCGTTAGTATTTTTTGTTTGTTTTTTAAACAAGAAAATGGACAACACGTTTATTTCACAGCTGCAAATGTGCAACAAACAGCTATGAATCCACCAGCTACAACGTTAACCGTTTTCTTCACGTTATGTCAAAATGACACGTTTGCGAAAACACTGCTGTACTCGGAAGTGCCTCCGTATTACACATGTAATGCCAGTAGCAAATCATTTGATCGACGCAAACGAGGACAACGAGTCGACGGACATCCTGGCATATTCAAGTAAACTACGATAGGCAGACTGTACACCGTGCATCCCAATCAAGAAAAATGCTTCTTTCTTCGTATGCTGTTGGTAAATGTGCCCGGTCCAACATCTTTCCAGCCATTGAGATACATGCCACTTTCGGTAGTGCAAGTCAAGCTCGGAATTTATTGGAGAACGACCGACACTGGAATGTAGGCATTAATGACGCTTCCAACACGACACATCCAAATCAAATTCGTGCATTGTTTGCAATCATACTGACCACCGACTCTCCTTCATCTCCAACAGAGTTATGGGAGAAATATAAATCGCACATGGCTGAAGATATTATCCGTCGTTGAAAAGTGTGGGGTTTAAATTAAACCTCATTAAACAGTGATTGTTGCAAATTGTGCTGGTGCTCTTAGGGTCTTGTCTGTGTGATAGGATCAACCCTGTGTATTGCAAATCCTAACTCCTAGATTTAACATCGATCATCTGATAGCTGGAGGTGGACGCTATCCATTAATATGGGTATAGTACTGGGTCTCCTCGCTCACATGTACAGCCTATCTGCCACGCTGACCATCATCTACAGCAGCTGCTGTGTGTATGAGCGTGTCAGGGTGTGAATCTGTATGCAAGTACAATTTCCGGGTATTGTTAAAAAAATGTGCACTCATTAATTTGGTAATTAGTAATTACCCGATCTTGGATTATCATAGTATCTCACAACAAGTTTCCTGTGGGAGTGTCCAAAGGGATCGTGGAATGTGTTAATCTGTCTGCTTGACAGCTCTTAACCTTCTTTGGCCTGTCATTAGTGATTGTAATGGCCCGCGTGAGCCAGTAACTGGGTTCTGCGTAATGTGCCTTAGAGCCTCTTCTTCTATGATCCCACCCACAAGTCAATGGTAAGTTCTCAAGAATTTTCGGTAGCAAGTAATAGTGCAAGGAATAAAGGGGGTAAACAAGATGCAATTACACCTTCACCAATATATCATCTATGGAAGTATAACTACACCTATGTACACAGTGTTGCGTTCACCCAGGACACTCAATATATCTGCAGTGTTCCTCAAAACCCGGTGAGTCTACTATCTTCAAGTATACGTCGTCCACGCTCAGTGTTATTCACCGTTGAGTTCACCTTCCTCAACATGAGCCAGTCCACACACCGTATCGTCACAATGTCCCAATACCCCACATTTGATCTCCAGAAACACTGGCAGAGAGCTTCAGCAACACATTGCAAGAGGTCACAAATAATCACTTCCATGGGTCTTTAACACTCTGACAAAAGTCTCTAGCAACACACTAGCAGCACTTCTCAGCAGACGCCCACTATTGTCGTCTGGTAACTCCTCTTGGCCAAATTCTGGGTACGTCGGTCCACACAATCATTGCCTAATTACAAGAGCCAACTGCGTGCTTAATACCGATGGCGGCCACTTGTCCTCGCAGGAAACGTCAAGAGTTCTGGACAGCCCAAGGTAAACTGATTTCCAGAGTGCAATAACCTTCTACGTCACATCTGTGAACATAAAAGTCAATAGCAAGACGGAAGACAAGGAGAACATAGGATGGAAACCTTTCACTTGGGAACGTTGAAATGTTAATGGATAAAATTTAGATGGGGTTGATATCGTAACGTCACTCACCAACGATCTCACCTCCTAACTGAGATATGAAGCAGGAGTCTTTCACAGACGTCACACCTCCGACAACAGATGACGTTGTCTTCGTCTAACTTGATGCCTTGGAGTTGGATTACAGGTCCATAGATGGCGCTGATATCGTCACTCCTCACTCCAGCAATGGTGTTGATACCATAACAGTGATTGACAGGTGACGTATTGTGTGTGTGTGTGTGTGAATGATTTAGGATGCTAACATCTGGTACAGGTATTGAGAAGAGATTCACTACTACGGTTGTCTCAGTGGCACAAAAGTAAATAGTGGTTGTCTGTGTGGCACACTAATATTGATATCAAGTCTAAATAATATTTATATTATATATAATATAATAATTTTGTATATAAAATTTTAAAATAATATTTTAGATTTAGTGTTAACTAGCAGGGAAACACAAATTAAGGACATGGAAATAGGGAGTGAGCTAGGGAACAGTGATCATATAGAAATCAGATTTATCATAGAATGGAATAGATCTGTAGGAGATAATTCTGTTAAAGTGCCTGATTTTCGAAAAGCTGATTTTAATAGCCTAGAAATTTTTTGGGTCAAATAGACTGGAATGTCTTGGGGATGGGGTGTGGGCGAGATGTGAACCCAGTGACAGGTGACGGAAATAGGGATTTCGATGTGGATTCAAAATATAACCTATTTAAAAATATTCTAAGCAAAGCCCAGGAACGTAGTATACAATATAAATTGAATAGATCGAATACTAATGATCCAAAGTGGATAACAAAGGATCTGAAGAACCTTATAGGTAAAAAGAGAGCGTGGTACAAAAGAATTAAGAATGGGGAAGTTAGTTTAGAAAGGGAATTCGTTCAACTGGTTAGAAATGTTAATAAAGAGAGTAGGAAAGCAAAAAGAAACTACGAAGTTCGCATAGCAGGGCAAGCGAAGACAAATCCTAAAGGGTTTTTTCAGTTATATCGTACTAAGACTAGGGAAAGGATAGGTCCATTAAAAACTGAGACAGGTCAAATAACAGATAGTGATGAAGAGATTAGTATTTTTAATAAATATTTTATATCTGTATTTACTAAAGAGGAACTTAACAATATGCCTTCAGCCGAACAAGTCTATGTGGGTAGGGACGAGGACAGGTTGACGAGTTTAACAGTTACCAGGGAGGATGTTCTTAAACAAATAGTAAAACTCAAACCAAACAAATCCCCAGGGCCGGATGAAGTGTTTGCCAGGGTGCTTAAAGAATGCAAAGAGGAGCTTTGTGACCCACTGTCAACCATATTTGATAAATCAATAGAGTCAGGCAGAGTGCCAGAGTTTTGGAAAGTTGCTAATGTGATACCAGTTTTTAAGAAAGGAGATAGATCACTTGCGTCTAGCTATCGACCAATTAGCCTAACGTCTATTGTGGGAAAGTTACTCGAATCTATAATAGCAAATAAAATTCGTCTTCATCTTGAAAAACATAAATTAATAATTGAGTCGCAACATGGTTTTATAAATGGCCGTTCATGTTTAACAAATTTGTTATCTTTTTATTCTAGCATTGTTGAGGCAGTTGATAGTGGTAAGGATTGCGATGTTGTGTACCTTGACTTTAGCAAAGCTTTTGATACAGTGCCACATGAAAGACTGATTAAAAAGATAGAGTCTCATGGTATTGGGGGTGCTATATTAAGCTGGAATAGGGCATTGCTATACCAAAGGAAACAGAGTTAGTATAAATGGAGTCAAGTCAGAGTGTGAAAATGTTGTAAGTGGGGTGCCTCAGGGCTCTGTCCTGGGAACTCTGTTGTTTATAATATATATAAATGATTTAGATTCAGGTTTGAGTAGTGTGAGATTTTTCTCTACGCCTACCTCCCTTAGGAGGTGGACTACAAGTTTAAAGTCTGCTCACGGCAGTTAAGCATGAGTCCAGTAGAAAAAGGAAAAGCGGGAGCAAACCGCCAGGCCTCCACCACCAAGGGTGAAAACCTGTCCACAATAGGCCGCTGGCTCCTCCTAGTTAAACAGGACGTTAAAACTAATAAAGGGTAACCGACGGGTTCTCACAATCAAATATTTATATTTGATGTGGCGCTATGAATTGGAATTCGAATTCCCAAGAACAGCCGCCTTATCAAGATCACATCAACATTTAATAATATGCAGAAATATGGTGGAATAATATGGTTGAAGGGTTGACATCAAAGACTGTTTTCTATAACATAACAATTTATTAATAACAAGAGACTAACTACTACATTACCGAGTTTACATTACGTTAATGTCAATCCAGTGGCACGATAACAACCAGCTACATAGCAACCCTTACTGTGAGGCTGCATACTGAACTAACCTGAACACAGGTGTGCCCACTGATGACGCAATATTGCAAAACAAAGAAAAATATCACAGACTAAGTTACACCACAGCGAATGGTTACGTTATTGTACATCAAGTGGCATTTGCAACACAGCCATTCAACAGCCCCTCGAGAAGTGACAGCAGGCTCCATCTTGCTGACACTTCGGGCTGACAACATGAACTAACTGAACAAATGAAGGATCCACTGAAACAAAGACACAAGCAGGCAATCAATAGTGTCTCGGTTTCCCTGACAGCTACTATAATCACAAACTTAGGGGTCCTCCCGCCCCCCCGGAGAGACCCACATAACTAGGCGGGAGTCCAACAGTGACTCCCCCCCTATCACAACCCCATGTGAACACTCTTTGCAACTCCCACTAAGAAGTTGCCCTGTTGTAAGTAACAAAGATAGGAAAGGCGGGATTCTGGGACACAGCTCCACAGATCCCTAGATGACTCTACTCTCGTCACCAGACGACAATCAAAAGAAATTGCCTTAAGTGATTAATTACGTTAATTGACTGATCGCAGCAGTCAGCAACAAAGTACTACGGTAATCACAAACAATGTTCTAATACTCCGTGTAAACAACAACATCAACACCTGGTGAATTCACTAAGTGGCGATTACTAATTATCTTTAATTAGCTACGAGTGCTTAATCACTCTGTCCGCAGACAGAGCTGATCAGTCCAACGAATTACGGAAGCTTAATTACAGCGCAATTGACTCCGATCATAACAGACCGTCAACCCCTTACGTTAATCACTCAATTAATGACAGCTCGTTAAATCGTTAACACTACGTTAGTCTTCACTTGACAATTCCTCCACTGTGACTGTTGCCTTTACACGTCACTACGTTAATCATTAACACTTGTCTCTCTCTTGTTAACAATAACTCAACATATTACACCACACTTGACTCCTTGCAAGTATTCAGTGAGTAATTCTCAATTAAGGTCAAACGGACCACTAATTACATCCCCATTGAGTTACGTTAACTAAGCCTTCCCTAACTTGGTAGCTTCTCCACAGTCTGTATCAAAAAATTACGAGTGAGTGGTAATTACCCTAATTAAGGCACTAATTACTGAGCCATTAATTAACTGTCACCAGGACCGATAATTAATCATCCAGAAATACGTCTCACTCCGCACTGCCTAAGCAGGTCTCGTCAAACACTGTGAATTCACGGGAAAGGAGTTAATTACCCTAATTAACAAGATGTGCCAATAATCCACTGTCCTCAGACAGGATATGATTAATACAACGATTTATGCTAGCTCCATGACCTCGCTTTACCGAGTCACCGGAGCTCTCCAATGTTAATTACTCCACTAATTAACATGAGCCACTAATTGCTATACCCCTGAAAGGTAATTAGTCTCGAGCATATTACGTTAACACAAGTACTGACAGACTGACAGATCCTCTCCCACTACGTGAATTCATGATGAGAAGGCTAATTACATAATTAGCTAGAGTGGTCAATTAATTGTCACATGGACAATTAATTGCTCCCGAGACGTATCTCATTCTCGCTCAACACTGTTCTTTCCTAACAGCCCCCACTCACTCCACAATACTAAGTGTGCACCCCTTATCCAGTTAATTACCCCTTAATTAACTCACTGAATCCTTAAGTCCTCAACATAACTTAAAGAAACAAAGTGACCCCAGCGTTACATAGGTCACACTACAATGGCATGCAACATCATAACAGCACTGCCCACATATGGTTGCGGCTACTGCAACTCGCTAATTACTGTGCCCACACAATAATGACGCACGGTTGTGCAACACACACAAGTATACTAATATTACTGCCCCCCTTATCTTCTTGCACCCGATTGCAAAGGACTACTGTGAACACACACATACCTCAGCCAGGCAATTAACCCGTCAATTGCCTGCTCTCATTAAGTACTGTGAATTCTCCTGAATAATCCTAGAGGTCCCTTAAACCCTCAACACAGTTCCTGGGGCAATAATATCATATAAACTGATAACAACACTGCACAAACCTGCAACATAATGATGCCGTCAGCATACCCCACATGCTAATGACATCATTAGGCGATCAGTCAGCAATCACCTCTACTGACTTACCACACAACACAGTACATAAACATGCAAATGAACACATAGAAATGGCATTCACATAATCAATGAAAAATATATCACCAAGTAGTGTGCAACTACCTACACAGACTTCAGGGGTCCCGACTGACATCCCTGCCTACCTCTAATGATTATAATTTTACGGTACTCTATGGCATTAATCCCGCCTGAACGATTATATAGAATCGACAGGCTGGATCACTTATATGGTAAATCTCTACACTGACTGGTTACATACTCTAGTCAGTCTACACACTTATATAAATATATATATATATATATATATATATATATATATATATATATATATATATATATATATATATATATATATATATATATATATATATATATATATATATATGTCGTACCTAGTAGCCAGAACTCACTTCTCAGCCTACTATGCAAGGTCCGATTTGCCTAATAAGCCAAGTTTTCCTGAATTAATATAATTTCTCTAATTTTTTTCTAATGGAGTGATAAAGCTACCCATTTCATTATGTAAGAGGTCAATTTTTTTTATTGGAGTTAAAATTAACGTAGATATATGACCAAACCTAACCAACCCTACCTAACCTAACCTAACCTATCTTTATAGGTTATGTTAGGTTAGGTAGCCGAAAAAGTTAGGTTAGGTTAGGTTAGGTAGGTTAGGTAGTAGAAAAAACATTATTTCATGAAAACTTGGCTTATTAGGCAAATCGGGCCTTGCATAGTAGGCTGAGAAGTGCGTTCTGGCTACTAGGTACGACATATATATATATATATATATATATATATATATATATATATATATATATATATATATATATTATTCTACTACTATATATATATATATATATATAACTACTTGTGTGGTACCGTGTACAACAGCCATCTCCAGGTACATCCCAACCAGTCACCTGGACGACAGTACAGACAGCTGTCTCTCAGCTGCTTCCTCACTGTAACAACTTTTATTGTACTCACGGCTCCTTAAATCCTCAACAATCCTTTCCCTGGTCACTACCTCTCTGGCTGTAAACACCTAGCTCGCTCCTCGTGCGAGGTGTGGCCCTAGAATGTCCAGGGAAAGTGGCCAAGGCATGTGGCCAAGGTCTGTGGCCACAGTGCCCCTCTCGAGCTGAGAGAAGGGGGTTGGGTGGCCTGGGGTGGCCGGCGTGCAGGTGGCCACGGGTAGCGCATGACGTCATAACACCCCACAAGCCGGGCTGGCGGGCGGGGTGGTGTCTGGCCAGGGTGGGTGGCCTGGGTGGGTGGCCTCCACCCGCGGGCGGGCGCGCACATGGGTGCCGCCCACAGGAGTACCCACACGGCTGGGGAATCACAACCTCATCAGACTAGAGCCTGCCTGGCTCAACACTGTTATGACAATGGCCGGCGGCGTCCCCATACTGACGCAGCCTGGCGGAATGCAAAGTCCCACATGGGCCTGTAATATCACATACACGTACACTGCCCAACATCAATTGTCCATTGCCACTAGACAGGATACTCGATCCACCTGTTACACCATGAGGCTCTGCCAGCCTGCCTCATGCGTTCACACAGTCAACTGTCTCTTAGCTTTTTACTGTTTCTTCCGTAAATCCCTGGCCGCAATTCACTTAATTGGGCCTTGACACAACCCCTGATGGCAGGAGTGCCACCAATCAAGTAATTTGGACGACAGATGCGATTAACAGGGGGTGGAGGTGGCTGGCGTGCCACCCCCACCAAAAACTCCTTCCTTCCCTGGCCGCCCAATTCAAACTGAAGATTTGGCGGGCTAAGGGAACTCAAAATGCCCATCTCTCCCCCCCTACCTATGTTGACCAATCAGCACTAAGCCGGCACTGTTCCCTCATGCCGCTCCCAATCACAGCTGTTCGTGCCAAAACTCAGCTAGGAGCAGAGATGCCTAAACCAATCACAGATGGCCTCGCCCTGCGGCGTCCCGTGACGTCACAAGGAGGGGGAGGCCTAGGACTGGCGCGATGTCTCACATGGTGGGGGGGGGCAACGTTCACTCCACTCTCTCTCCCCTCCTCCTGTAAAACCGTTGGGGGAGTCAAGTACCTCCCTACACCACTTCACTCTCAATTCCCATCCTATTTCACAGAAACAGGAAAATCTCTGTAATTCTCTCTACAGAGCAATCACAGACTTCTAACTACTCACACATGATAGTTCGTTACATAAGCTTTCATTCAACACCCAACAAGCATATGTTATTTTGAAAGCTTCAGTTTCTAGAGTGCCTAGCCTAATCTAAAAACTAGGAAAAACTAGCTGAGGATCTAGATCCCTCACACAACCTCCCACTAAAGAATATATTTTCCTGCAAGGAAAATACATTCAAAACACCAGCTAGTTTTTTCTGCACACACCTGCCCAACATGTGTACTAGCTAAACAAGTGTGGAGTGTGAAACTCTGTTTCCTATACATCCTGGCCTGAGGGTCTCTGTGCACTATCACCGGATCACCCTGGTGGTGCTGCCCGACATTGGAGTGGCACATGTTCGGCTCCAGCTCTAGTCCTGGCCGGTTCAACACCTTGCAACCATTTCCATCACTGAACCTCCCACTTCCATCCTCGGTCTGTGTCATACTGGACACATGAGCAACACATTGGTGTGGCCTTACCGGTGAAGCACTTCTACACTCCCCTCAGCCTACAAAAGAATTACTGTCAGTCCTCCACCTGACCTAGCAACAAGTTGACAGGATCACTCTCACTGTCCAACTGCCCAACCCCAGCCGGTTTTGCTCTACCGACTGAACTATCTGGGAGAAAACCCTATTCTACAAGTACCTATGCTCCCCTACTGAGCCTGGGGTCCCTCCCTTGCTTCTCCTAGGTCTCGCTACTCTAACAAGGACTCAAGCGAAACTTTTGACATCTGTCAAACTCTCTTGTCTAGTTCTCCCCTGGACCTAACTTGGAATGTGATCAGCATTCCCTCTGCAGATCTACTATAACCCTTTACCAAGGCAATCCTTAAAGAACAAAATCATTATGCTGCTGGGATCTGAACCATGGAAAATCACCAGCCCAAAATGACCTTTGCCATCTTGCATTGGTAGCCTTTCTTCAAAAGGCGATCGATGTTTGCATCCATCGAATCGTCTTTCTCAGAACTGCCAAGCTAGGCATCTTTACCTTCATACCTTGTCACCGGGTTAAGTGCCCTAGGGTGGGTTTGGCTTCCCTTCCCTGTGTGAGATTGCCTCCATGCAATCTGCACTTGAGCCAGCACTGACTTGCTGCGCTCTCACCATCAGGCTCGAACTCGGCCTTGCTGTCACCTCTGCAAACGGGAGCCTCTGCTCAACCTCTCTAGTGACTACCATGAATTCTTCCTGGGGTTGTACAGTCCCCACTCTGGCAAGAAATTCCATCAACTGTCTAACTACAGATGAATTACTCCCCTTCTCTAAAGAAGTCTACTCGGATCCTACTCTGGTGGCGCGACCTCCCACTAAGATCCTACCGTGTAATAACAACTACACTCCTATGACACTCTTGACAACTACAGTGTCGTCCAATAACACCTCTCACTCTTGAGGTCACTTCTAGAAGCTTCTTCTACCCTCAGGTAGGTGGTGTCTTGCACCTCAGGCAGATCCTGAGTGCACTCTTGGAACCACTGTTGCACACTGGCTTGGTGTCCACGACACCTGCTGCTGAGCTAACACCCCTCACCAAATGAGTGTGTCAATGTCCACTAGCTAGCAGCCACAAAAAGCCAGACAGATTTCCCCATATCTACCATGAAATACCTCTTTCATACTGTGTGTGTGTGGTGTGTGTACCTACGTGTGACAACCGTGCACAAAACATACCTCCAACAATACTGTTCCACAATATTCTGCAACAATATCTTATGTTACTTTAAAAATCAATAAGACTACACTTCATGGGCTCGAACCCAAGTTGCATAGCCCCACGTTGGGCGCCAGCTGTGAGATTTTTCTCTACGCCTACCTCCCTTAGGAGGTGGACTACAAGTTTAAAGTCTGCTCTAGGCAGTTAAGCATGAGTCCAGTAGAAAAAGGAAAAGCGGGAGCAAACCGCCAGGCCTCCACCACCAAGGGTGAAAACCTGTCCACAATAGGCCGCTGGCTCCTCCTAGTTAAACAGGACGTTAAAACTAATAAAGGGTAACCGACGGGTTCTCACAATCAAATATTTATATTTGATGTGGCGCTATGAAATGGAACTCGAATTCCCAAGAACAGCCACCTTATCAAGATCACATCAACATTTAATAATTTGCAGAAATATGGTGGAATAATATGGTTGAAGGGTTGACATCAAAGACTGTTTTCTATAACATAACAATTTATTAATAACAAGAGACTAACTACTACATTACCGAGTTTACATTACGTTAATGTCAATCCAGTGGCACGATAACAACCAGCTACATAGCAACCCTTACTGTGAGGCTGCATACTGAACTAACCTGAACACAGGTGTGCCCACTGATGACGCAATATTGCAAAACAAAGAAAAATATCACAGACTAAGTTACACCACAGCGAATGGTTACGTTATTGTACATCAAGTGGCATTTGTAACACAGCCATTCAACAGCCCCTCGAGAAGTGACAGCAGGCTCCATCTTGCTGATACTTCGGGCTGACAACATGAACTAACTGAACAAATGAAGGATCCACTGAAACAAAGACACAAGCAGGCAATCAGTAGTGTCTCGGTTTCCCTGACAGCTACTATAATCACAAACTTAGGGGTCCTCCCGCCCCCCCCGGAGAGACCCACGTAACTAGGCGGGAGTCCAACAGTGACTCCCCCCTATCACAACCCCATGTGAACACTCTTTGCAACTCCCACTAAGAAGTTGCCCTGTTTTAAGTAACAAAGATAGGCAAGGCGGGATTCTGGGACACAGCTCCACAGATCCCTAGATGACTCTACTCTCGTCACCAGACGACAATCAAAAGAAATTGCCTTAAGTGATTAATTACGTTAATTGACTGATCACAGCAGTCAGCAACAAAGTACTACGGTAATCACAAACAATGTTCAAATACTCCGTGTAAACAACAACATCAACACCTGGTGAATTCACTAAGTGGCGATTACTAATTATCTTTAATTAGCTACGAGTGCTTAATCACTCTGTCCGCAGACAGAGCTGATCAGTCCAACGAATTACGGAAGCTTAATTACAGCGCAATTGACTCCGATCATAACAGAAAGTCAACCCCTTACGTTAATCACTCAATTAACGACAGCTCGTTAAATCGTTAACACTACGTTAGTCTTCACTTGACAATTCCTCCACTGTGACTGTTGCCTTTACACGTCACTACGTTAATCATTAACACTTGTCTCTCTCTTGTTAACAATAACTCAACATATTACACCACACTTGACTCCTTGCAAGTATTCAGTGAGTAATTCTCAATTAAGGTCAAACGGACCACTAATTACATCCCATTGAGTTACGTTAACTAAGCCTACCCTAACTTGGTAGCTTCTCCACAGTCTGTATCAAAAAATTACGAGTGAGTGGTAATTACCCTAATTAAGGCACTAATTACTGAGCCATTAATTTACTGTCACTAGGACCGATAATTAATCATCCATAAATACGTCTCACTCCGCACTGCCTAAGCAGGTCTCATCAAACACTGTGAATTCACGGGAAAGGAGTTAATTACCCTAATTAACAAGATGTGCCAATAATCCACTGTCCTCAGACAGGATATGATTAATACAACGATTTATGCTAGCTCTATGACCTCACTTTATCGAGTCACCGGAGCTCGCCAATGTTAATTACTCCACTAATTAATATGAGCCACTTATTGCTATACCCCTGAAAGGTAATTAGTCTCGAGCATATTACGTTAACACAAGTACTGACAGACTCTGACAGATCCTCTCCCACTACGTGAATTCATGATGAGAAGGCTAATTACATAATTAGCTAGAGTGGTCAATTAATTGTCCCATGGACAATTAATTGCTCCCGAGACGTATCTCATTCTCGTTCAACACTGTTCTTTCCTAACAGCCCCCACTCACTCCACAATACTAAGTGTGCACCCCTTATCCAGTTAATTACCCCTTAATTAACTCACTGAATCCTTAAGTCCTCAACATAACTTAAAGAAACAAAGTGACCCCAGCGTTACATAGGTCACACTACAATGGCATGCAACATCATAACAGCACTGCCCACATATGGTTGCGGCTACTGCAACTCGCTAATTACTGTGCCCACACAATAATGACGCACGGTTGTGCAACACAC
Source organism: Procambarus clarkii (assembly GCF_040958095.1). Classification (NCBI taxonomy): domain Eukaryota; kingdom Metazoa; phylum Arthropoda; class Malacostraca; order Decapoda; family Cambaridae; genus Procambarus; species Procambarus clarkii. The sequence continues at coordinate 4,279,573 of NC_091237.1, forward strand.
ACAAGTATACTAATATTACTGCCCCCCTTATCTTCTTGCACCCGATTGCAAAGGACTACTGTGAACACACACATATCTCAGCCAGGCAATTAACCCATCAATTGCCTGCTCTCATTAAGTACTGTGAATTTCCCTGAATAATCCTAGAGGTCCCTTGAACCCTCAACACAGTTCCTGGGGCAATAATATCGTATAAACTGATAACAACACTGCACAAATCTGCAACATAATGATGCCGTCAGCATACCCCACATGCTAATGACATCATTAGGCAATCAGTCAGCAATCACCCCTACTGACTTACCACACAACACAGTATCTATACATGCAAATGAACACATAGAAATGGCATTCACATAATCAATGAAAATTATATCACCAAGTAGTGTGCAACTACCTACACAGACTTCAGGGGTCCCGACTGACATCCCTGCCTACCTCTAATGATTATAATTTTACGGTACTCTATGGCATTAATCCCGCCTGAACGATTATATAGAATCGACAGGCTGGATCACTTATATGGTAAATCTCTACACTGACTGGTTACATACTCTAGTCAGTCTACACACTTATATAAATATATATATATATATATATATATATATATATATATATATATATATATATATATATATATATATATATATATATATATATATATATATATATATATATATATATATATATAACTACTTGTGTGGTACCGTGTACAACATCCATCTCCAGGTACATCCCAACCAGTCACCTGGACGACAGTACAGACAGCTGTCTCTCAGCTGCTTCCTCACTGTAACAACTTTTATTGTACTCACGGCTCCTTAAATCCTCAACAATCCTTTCCCTGGTCACTACCTCTCTGGCTGTAAACACCTAGCTCACTCCTCGTGCGAGGTGTGGCCCTAGAATGTCCAGGGAAAGTGGCCAAGGCATGTGGCCACAGCGCCCCTCCCGAGCTGAGAGAGGGGGGTTGAGTGGCCAGGGGTGGCCGGCGTGCGGGTGGCCACGGGTAGCGCATGACGTCATAACACCCCACCGGCCGGGCTGGCGGGCTGGGTGGTGTTTGGCCGGGGTGGGTGGCCTCCACCCGCGGGCGGGCGCGCACATGGGTGCAGCCCACAGGAGTAACCACACAGCTGGGGAATTACAACCTCATCAGACTAGAGCCTGCCTGGCTCAACACTGTGGTGACAATGGCCGGCGGCGTCCCCATACTGACGCAGCCTGGCGGAATGCAAAGTCCCACATTGGCCTGTAATATCACATACACGTACACTACCCAACATCAATTGTCCATTGCCACTAGACAGGATACTCGATCCACCTGTTACACCATGAGGCTCTGCCAGCCTGCCTCATGCGTTCACAGTCAACTGTCTCTTAGCTTTTTACTGTTTCTTCCGTAAATCCCTGGCCCCAATTCACTTAATTGGGCCTTGACACAACCCCTGATGGCAGGAGTGCCACCAATCAAGTAATTTGGACGACAGAAGCGATTAACAGGGGGTGGAGGTGGCTGGCGTGCCACCCCCACCAAAAACTCCTTCCTTCCCTGGCCGCCCAATTCAAACTGAAGATTTGGCGGGCTAAGGGAACTCAAAATGCCCATCTCTCCCCCCCCTACCTATGTTGACCAATCAGCACTAAGCCTGTTGGAAATTTCCAACACTGAATACAATACTGTTGTATTCTCATTAATTATTACTTATTCTACTAATCATTGTAGTAAGTAAAATTTACACAACGTAGAATTTACATGTACTAATAATTACATCTGTACAATAGGCTAGAATTCTTACGTCACCCGACGCCAGTATTGCGTCAGATTTCATTGTAATAAACACATTTAAATCCAATGTGCCTGAGAATTGAATTCGATTCTCTATAACAAACGGTGTTCTGTGTGATAATTAATTACAGATAAAATGACCTCCAACTGAAGCCAAATAGAGAGTTTATAGTTATAGCAGATATCTAGTAATAAAAATTAACATCACGCGTGAATGCCATGGAGAGACATTAATTCTTCTCCATTATACGTTTACTATCAAAGCACTGGCAAATGATAATATTTAACTCTTCCAAATAATAAACCCGTCCTAACCCGAGCATTTCAAGCACAACCTCGAGAAATGATGATATCCATAATATTAATTTGGTTAATAAACGCGGGACGCGGGGCGGTGCGGGAGAGGACGCCAGTGCACGTGCTGAATCGCTCCCGAGCGGACCTGTTCACGTGTTGCTCACGAGGAGACGCCATTACCCAGTCATCGGGGTAAACGCTATCCATACTACAGAAGAAAGTCGCCACTGTGAGGCGTGAAGAGCCTTGCAGACAATACCTTCACCTGGTGTCAGTGTCATTCACGGAACCTGATAAATTTGGTTCTTTGTGACTCCACGTGACCGGCCAGTGAAGCGCGTCATTATCCAGGATAGGCCAAGCCAGAGCCTGGGACGCGAATTTCGGCAAGTCTAAACTTACACAGTGCCCATATTAGCTAAGTATCTTATCCTTATTTGATGCATCTGATAGGGTGTAGACTTATAGCTGGGTAACTTGTCGTGACTACGTATAACAACAGTAAATCACAGGTCATTATCATTCATTTACCATTAATATTACTTTATTGAGCATAGAAACCCAGTAGTTTAATTTGTTGCTACTGTAAACATTTATTTTGCAGCATGTGAGAAGAATTCTCCGAGCTGTCCTTTACCATGTTAATCAACTCCTAGTGTTCCATGCCGAGTCCAGGAGAGTCAGAGGAAGCTTCGTGACTAACTTCTAAGGAATCGTCATTAAGCTAAGATTCCTTTGTATTCCTCTCATTTATTATCTGTACTCTTTTACATGCAGAACTCTGTTTATTGGATTAACATGTGTTTATTATGATTATTATTATTATGTTCATAATCTATGTTCCCATTAATGATAACGATAATGATTTCATAAGTATTCATAGGATTAGATTATTATACATTGTTATGATCTCAGCCTACAGGAGAAACGAGTCTCCCTCCTTGAGAGTTATTCATCAAGCCTGACCTGATTAGAAGGTCTAGCATATATTGAGGTGATAACCCATATATAAAATAGTTGCTTGGATATGTATAACAGTTTGAGATTATGGGCAATGAAGAAGAAAACAGATAAATGACTGGCTAGGAGATGTGGACATTTTGCTGGAGGCGTGAGGCTCGCTTCTGAAGGGGCTTTGACCTCACTTGAGTGCCAGATTGTACAGCACTTCTCTCCTCCTCTTCCTCCACAACACTACCCACCTCTTCTTCCTCCACAACACAACCCTCCTCTTCCTCCTCCACAGCACTACCCTCCTCTTCCTTCTCCACAACACTACCCACCTCTTCTTCCTCCACAACACTTCCCTCCTCTTCCTCCTCCACAGCACTACCCTCCTCTTCCTCCTCCACAACACTACCCTCCTCTTCCTCCTCCACAACACTACCCTCCTCTTCCTTCTCCACAACACTACCCTCCTCTTCCTCCTCCACAACACTACCCACCTCTTCCTCCTCCACAACACTACCCCTCCTCTTCCTCCTCCACAAAACTACCCTCCTCTTCCTCCTGCACAACACTACCCTCCTCTTCCTCCTCCACAGCACTACCCCTCCTCTTCCTCCTCCACAGCACAACCCTCCTCCTCCTCCTCGCCAACACTACCCTCCTCTTCCTCCTCCACAAAACGACCAACCTCTTCCTCCTCCACAAAATTAACCACCTCTTCCTCCTCCACAACACCACCCTCCTCTTCCTCCTCCACAGCACTACCCTCCTCCTCCTCCTCCTCGCCAATACTACCCTCCTCTTCCTCCTCCACAACACTAGCCCTCCTCCTCCTCCTCCACAACACTACCCTCCTCCTCTTCCTCCACAACACTACCCTACTGTTCCTCCTCCACAACACTACCCTACTCTTCCTCCTCTACAACACTACCCTTCGCTTCCTCCTTTATAACACTACTCTCCTCTTCCTCCTCCACAACACTACCCTCCTCCTCTTCCTCCACAACACTACCCTACTGTTCCTCCTCCACAGCACTACCCTCCTCTTCCTCCTCCACAACACTACCCTCCTCTTCCTCCTCCACAGCACTACCCTCCTCTTCCTCCTCCACAGCACTACCCTCCTCTTCCTCCTCCACAACACTACCCTCCTCTTCCTCCTCCACAGCACTACCCACCTCTTCCTCCTCCACAACACTACCCACCTCTTCCTCCTTTACAACACTACCCTCCTCTTCCTCCTCCACAACACTACCCTCCTCGTCCTCCTCCTCAGCACTACCCTCCTCTTCCTCCTCCACAGCACTACCCTCCTCTTCCTCCTCCACAACACTACCCACCTCTTCCTCCTTTACAACACTACCCTCCTCTTCCTCCTCCACAACACTACCCTCCTCTTCCTCCTCCTCAGCACTACCCTCCTCTTCCTCCTCCACAGCACTACCCTCCTCTTCCTCCTCCACAACACTACCCACCTCTTCCTCCTTTACAACACTACCCTCCTCTTCCTCCTCCACAACACTACCCTCCTCGTCCTCCTCTACAACACTACTCTCCTCTTCCTTCTCTTCATTACTACCCTCCTCTTCCTCCTCAACAGCTCTACCCACCTCTTCTTCCTCCACAAAACTACCCACCTCTTCCTCCACAACACTACCCCTCCTCTTCCTCCTCCACAAAACTACCCACCTCTTCCTCCTCTACAACACTACCCTTCTCTTCTTCCTCCACAACACTACCCACCTCTTCTTCCTCCACAAAACTACCCACCTCTTCCTCCACAACACTACCCCTCCTCTTCCTCCTCCACAAAACTACCCACCTCTTCCTCCTCCACAACACTACCCTCCTCTTCCTCCTCCACAACACTACCCTCCTCTTCCTCCTCCACAACACTACGCCTCCTCTTCCTCCTCCACAGCACTTCTCTCCTCCTCTTCCTCCACAACACTACCCTCCTCTTCCTCCTCCACAAAACTACCCACCTCTTCCTCCTCCACAACACTACCCTCCTCTTCCTCCTCCACAGCACTACCCTCCTCCTCCTCCTCCACAACACTACCCTCCTCTTCCTCCTCAACAACACGACCTTCCTCTTCCTTCTCCACAACACTTCCCTCCTCCTCTTCCTCCACAACACTACCCTCCTTTTCCTCCTCCACAGCACTACCCTCCTCTTCCTCCTCCACAACACTACCCTCCTCTTCCTCCTCCACAACACTACCCTCCTCTTCCTTCTCCACAACACTACCCTCCTCCACAACACTACCCTCCTCTTCCTCCTCCACAACACTACCCTCCTTTTCCTACTCAACAACACAACCCCTCCTCTTCCTCCTCCACAACACGACCCCTCCTCTTCCTCCTCCACAAAACTACCCACCTCTTCCTCGTCCACAATACTACCTTCCTCTTCCTCCTCCACAGCACTACCCCTCCTCCTCCTCCTCGCCAACACTACCCTCCTCTTCCTCCTCCACAACTCTAGCCCTCCTCCTCCTCCTCCACAACACTACCCTCTTCCTCTTACTCCACAACACTACCCTACTCTTCCTCCTCTACAACACAACCCTCCGCTTCCTCCTTTACAACACTACTCTCCTCTTCCTCCTCTACAACACTACTCTTCTCTTCCTCCTCCACAACACTACCCCTCCTCTTCCTCCTCCACAAAACTACCCTCCTCTTCCTCCTCCACAACACTACCCTCCTCTTCCTCCACCACAACACAACCCCTCCTCTTCCTCCTCCACAACACAACCCCTCCTCTTCCTCCTCCACAACACAACCCCTCCTCTTCCTCGTCCACAATACTACCCTCCTCTTCCTCCTCCACAGCACTACCCTCCTCCTCCTCCTCGCCAACACTACCCTCCTCTTCTTCCTCCAAAGCACTACCCTCCTCTTCCTCCTCCACAACACTACCCTCCTCTTCCTCCTCCACAACACTACCCTCCTCTTCCTCCTCCACAGCACTACTCTCCTCTTTCTCCTCCACAAAACTACCCTCCTCTTCCTCCTCCACAACACTACCCTCCTCTTCGTCTTCCACAACAATATATATATATATATATATATATATATATATATATATATATATATATATATATATATATATATATATATATATATATATATATATATATTGTTACGGTGCCCTCTCCTATTTCTTTCGTTTGCCGGCTTAAAGAGTCATATCAGCTATCCCTACTGATTCTCTGAGGTTCAGGGAGTCTAATGATATATGTGGCGACCAGACCGGCTGCCAGTTAAGGGAAGGAAGTTATATTATAAGTTGTAAATAAAGGAAAATTGGCGCCCTGTTATAAAATGAAACAGTATCCCCTACGGCAGATATGACCTTTTGGAAGGGACATTGCCGATCGCGGATTGGCCGACGTAGGTCGCGGGCGACCAATCAGGGCCCGCCATGACGTCACCGAGTGCCCCGGGCGGCGCCAACGTCAGAGTGGTTCTGACCTTGGAAGCGACAGGACGCGCCTCGGTCTGCTCTCAAGGATTGGAGGCTCTGCAAGCCTTGTTCAGTGGATTGAGCTGGCCATCGCAGCCCATCATAGTTATTGGAGACCCTGCGCTTCTTGGAAGCAAAAGAGGAACCAAGTTCAGTGAGCAGAGAAGTGCCAAACTTGGAAAATAGTCGGCGACGACGCTGGGCGGCGCCGCTGGTTGGACGTTGAGGTCTGGAAGGTGGGCGGGCAGGCCTAGCTGTGACTGGGGTCACATCCACTGAGAATCTTGAAAGGACGACACCGTGCCCAGGACACGGAGCAACGCCCTGTGGGAGAGGCGAGTGTGGGGAAAAATAGTGATTAGTTCAGCGCCCATCGATGAACCAGGATTGGGGCAGCTGAATCTCAGGGATTGGAATGGCGACGACGCGAAGGCTTCACGACACCTGAGGACCTGTGGAACGTCCTGGATCGTCAAGGATCGACCCAGGGAAGCGTGGGAACCTCACACCATCGAGGGACAGGCGTCGTGAGCCAGGAATGTAAGGTAGATCATTTTCCCTCCCATTACCCCTTGTATGAGTAGGCTAGTTAGGCCACAATATTTACTTGTGTATGTGGCAGCAAGACTTTATTGCTTTAATAGTAGAATAGGCTGCAAAGCAGCTTGTGTCCAGGACTGTCAGAGAGGACAGTGTGTATGGATGGCAGGACAGTGAAGAAGAGGTGCCGACGTGGTGAAGAGACCCTCCTGTGAGAGTGTGAGACTCCTGTCTTCCTGCCCAGTTGAAGGAGTGTTGGAGGTCGTGGAAGAAGAGGCTGACGATCTCCAGACTCATTATCCATATTCCATATTCATGTATTACTTGTGATTGTGTGTTTGTGTTCATGTAATTTGCATCAGTAAATCCACACATTTTATTACTGTGTTTGAGTGTGCCTCCATTTATGATATTTCTCTATGAGCATACATTTCTGGCTACAAACAATATATAATACACCCACTGAACTGCATTGCTGGGGTGCAGATATAATAACCCAGCTGGCAACCTTGCTAAGAGGAAGATAGAGAAGACAGGCGGGACAGGAGTTCCTGCAACCTTTTTTTGTCTGGCAGGCAAGACTCAGGGAGGTTATGGTTATAGGTAAGCCTGAGTCTTCCTTCACTCCCCCACGGGTCTAGGCCGGAACTGTTAACAACAGTTTCCCCGTGTTTGACTGAAGGGCTTCCAGTGTGAATCAGTGGCACCCCCTTTTGTGGTGGAAGCAAAGACCTGCGGAGGTGGGCATTGTTGGTCCTGTCTTGTGTGACCAAGGAGACTCTGGTGAATCCCGGGAGTCGGAGGGGCTGAGTATTTGGGCCTTTTGAGCCCCTAGCAGTTAAGTGTTAGCAGAGCCCCGGACCGCCCACCGCCACGTGACAGAGAACTGGCGACCTTGCCAGGATTCGAACCCCAGTAGCCAAGAACTGGGAACCTCGCCAGGAAGCGTGGATCAAGCTACAGTGTGGACCAAATTTCAAGACAAGTGTTGCCAGGGTACTAATACAGTGTGGCCAGTGAATTCGGTGGTACTGTTACTCAACCAGCTAAGGGACTGAAACGGTGAAATTAGTGCCTACTAACTTGTCTGTGCTGTCGTGTATGCTCAATGATATAGAGATGGAGGAAGACAAAGTAAAGAAATTTATTGACACAAGGGACGAGAGAATTTTGGAAGAGTGTACCAAGGCCCAGCTCCAACAAGTGGCAAACCACTTTGGGATCAGGTTGAGGACGACTAAGGTAGCGGAGCGAAGGATAGAGACCATGGCACAGCTCACAGCTCGAGAGGAGGCGACGGGAGAGGAGCCATCTCAAGAGGAGCCGTCCCGAGGAGAGCCGTCGCAAGGTGAACCGTCCCGACTAGGGCCTCCCCAAGCGCCTACCAGTGTGGAGAGAATTCACAGTGAACATGGGAGCAGTGGAAGGTCCAGCTGTAGTAAGAGGAGCCTGCAACTGGAAATAATGAAGATGCAACTGGAAGCCCAGCTGCGACGAGAGGAGAGAGAAGCGCAAATGCAGCGAGAGGAACGTGCGGCTGAGCTGCAGCGAGAGGAACGTGCGGCTGAGCTGCAGCGAGAGGAGCGAGAAGCTCGGCTGCAGCGGGAAGAAGGAGAGAGACAACTGCGACTGGAGGAGATAAGGGCAAAGAAAGAAGTCGAATTGCGTCGCGTTGAACGTGGTCTGCCCTCACTACCTGCACGGCGGGATGACCTCAAGGTAAGGGAACGTGACTTACCTACGTTCGAACCACAAGAAGCTGAGGCGTTCTTCGAACACTTTGAACGGATAGCAACTCTGAAGGAGTGGCCGGAAGATGATTGGGCTGCTCTGGTCCAGGTCAGGTTGACTGGTGAGGCCCGGGAAGCCTATAACATGCTGGACCTAGAGGAGTGTACTAGTTATGACGCGATTAAGAATGCGGTTCTCCACTCATTCCGGCTGACTCCGGAGATGTACCGGAAGCGGTTCAGAGAGTGTACAAGAGCGTCGGGAAAGACTTACGCCGAGACCGCCAGGGATATGGAACGGAAATTCCTATGATGGTTGAAGGCGGAGGAAGCGGAGTCGGTGGATGATATCAAACGACTGATAGTGATGGAGAAGTTTATGTCAGTGCTCCATCCTGAGTTGCGAGTAAGGTTGAGAGAAGCAGGTATTAAGGACCTGAAGGCTGCAGCGGATCGAGCCGACATGCTGGAGGAGGCACTACATCTCAGGAGGGAGATGCCGCCCAGACACTCGCCTTACCCCAGGTCGGGAGGGAACCTTAGGAGTTCAGGAGGAGCGAGGATGGATGGGGACTCTCCCAAAAGTAGTGTACCCAATGAGGTAACCCAGTTCAAGAGCTCAAGGGACGCGGGGAAGAAGCCCCAACCTGTGAGCAGTGGACGTAGCTCGGGAGCGAGTGCTGCTGCCCGGGAACCGACGACAGAGAGTCCTAGGTGGACTCAGGGAACCTCTACCATTGGTGCTACCAGGAGGACTGGTAGAGGATCGCCTAGGAGAGGCGGTCGGTGTTACAACTGTGGGGGACGAGGACACCTTGCAAGGGAGTGCGGTCGCCCCAGGCACGGTGGAAACGTGGCTTTCGCTAGGATGGAAAGCGGAGAAGCCAACGATTATTCAGGTGATATGCTGGTGATGAGGGAGAAGAGGATCCACCCCTTTGTGTGTGAGGGGACGGTGAAGATAAGGGGAGCTGATCCTGTGCCAGCGAGGATGCTGAGGGACACTGGGTCCGACTTCACCCTTGTTAGTGAATCCCTCTTCCCCGAGGACTATAGAAGTTCCAGTACAGGGGAGGCCCTGATAAGGACGTTGGGGGGACAAGTGCGGATGCCCCTCCATAGGGTGACTCTTAATTCAGACTATGGTTGTCAGACTCTCTTGGCAGGGGTCTGTGCTTTGCTGCCGAGGATGGACGCTCAGGTGATCCTAGGAAATGATTCCTGTGGGGGATGTGTTCTCCCGAATTTGATTAAGGGTGAGGAGTGTGTAGAGTCCTATCGACAGAGCAGCAAGACGGACGCCAGTAGTGGCGAAATGGAAATTGCGAGAGTGGCATTACCGGTATGCGCAGTGACGTCAGGACGAGACGTCAATGAAGGTGATGTGAGCGGATCCAGTCATGCCGAAGAGAACATGCCGGGGTACCTGGGGCTCGATCATTTGTTCCGAGAGGAGGCCAGAGGACAAGCGACAGGTGAGGAAGCGCCGGATACTAGTGTCCAAGTTACTCTCACCAGTCCTCTAGGAATTGACTGCACCCGTCTAGGTGAGCTGCAAAAGGAAGAGTTTCCTGAGTTGGTACGGGATGCGGAAGGAGGTCTCGCTGGACCCAAGTCACCGACTCATTTCTTCGTGGAGAAGGGAGTGCTAATGAGGCAGTGGAGGCCGGTTAGGGCCAAAGCGGGCGATGATATGCTGAGAGTGAGGCATCAGGTGGTGGTGCCAGCTCAGTACAGATGCGCGGTGCTAAAGCTTGCACACACAGTGGATCCCGCGGGTCACTTGGGAGTAACCAAGACCTTAGGCAGGCTTCGGGAACATTTTTATTGGCCGGGCATGGACGCGGATGTAAGAAGAATTTGCAAGACGTGTTTCCCGTGCCAGAGAGCGGGGAAGAACGTCCCTGCCATCCCGAAAGCACCTTTAGTTCCAGTTCCAGCATTTGGCCAGGCGTTTGAGCGCCTAATAATCGACGTCGTGGGACCACTACCTAAGACAAGAAAAGGGAACAATTACTTGTTGACCATCATGTGTGCTTCGACGAGCTTTCCAGAGGCGATCCCAGTGCGGAAGGTGACATCGAAATGCGTCATGGGACACCTTCAGCGGTTCTTTGCTTGGGTAGGTGTGCCCAAGGAGATCCAGTCCGACTGTGGAAGTGTTTTCCAGTCGAGGTGGTTTAGGCAGGCTATTGCGAGCTGGGGAATAGCCCAACTACGATCGTCTCCTTATAGACCTCAATCGCAGGGAGCGATTGAGAGGTTCCATTCAACTCTGAAGACCATCTTAAGAGTGTATTGTGCTGAACAGGGAGCGGAATGGGATGAGGCTGTCTGTCCAGCCCTGTTCGCGATCCGAGATGCTATAGTTGAGTCTCTGGGATTCTCTCCATTCCAGCTAGTGTTTGGGCACGAAGTAAGGAGCCCGTTGTTGATGCTGAAGGAGCGGATGACGGCGGAGAAGACATTAGTGACAGTGGAAGAGTATGTGCGAAGATTCCATGAACGATTGAAAACGGCGAAGGAGCTGGCTGCTGATCACTTGAAGACAGCGCAAGAGAAGATGTCGATCTGGTACGACAAGAAGGCTGTCCCAAGGGAGTTCGAGGCAGGAGCCAGAGTGATGATGTTGCTACCTGGGAGGGGTAGAGTGACGGAATCACGCTTTGGTGGTCCATACTCGGTTGTTCGGCGTGTGGGTCCTGTAAGATATGAGATCAGCAAGCCGAATCGCCCTAACAAGACACAGGTGTGTCATATCAATCGTTTAAAGCCATACTTCCCAGAGGAACAAGAGAGTGCAGGAGTGAAGGGAGCAACACAGTCGCGAGAAGGGAAATTGGTTCTGTGTATGGAGATGGACCAGGTGTTGCCAGCGGAGGAGAGAAAGTGGGCCCGTGCCTATGGTACGCGCCTGTCGAATACAGAGAGTTTGACACACCTAGAAGACAGGCTGCGTCATCTGGATAAAGAGAAAAGGAGAGAACTAGTGACCCTGATAAGAAGGAACAAGTCGCTTTTCACGGATGTGCCCCGAAGGCACAAGAGTGTGGTGCACGAGGTGGACGTGTGCGGAGGAAAGCCAATCAAGCAGAGTGCTTATCGGGTGAGTCCCGAGAAGAGGAAGATCATGCGACAGGAGGTGGAATATCTGCTAGCGAATGATCTCGCTGAGCCCAGCAACGGTGAGTGGAGCTCGCCCTGTGTGCTGGTCAAGAAGAGTGACGGATCATATCGTTTTTGCACTGACTATCGTAAAGTGAATGCCATAACCGTGTCAGATTCTCACCCGATGCCCCGAATAAGTGATTGCGTCGACCAAGTAGGAAATGCCAGGTTCGTCACCAAGGTCGACTTGCTGAAAGGGTATTATCAAATCCCTTTGTCTCCGAGTGCAAGAAAGATCTCAGCGTTTGCTACTCCAGACGGATTGTACCAGTACAAAGTGCTTCCCTTTGGTATGAAGAACAGCGGAAGTTGTTTTCAGAGGATGATGAACGAAGTGCTAAGAGGGATGGAAGGCTGCGCCGTGTATATAGATGATATAGTGGTGTACGCCGATAGCTGGAAACAACACATGAATCGACTGACGGAGTTATTCCAACGGTTGGAAGAAGCGAACCTGACCGTTAATCTGGCCAAAAGCGAATTCGGAAAGGCCCGATTAGAATACTTAGGTTTCGTCGTGGGTCAAGGGGAAGTGACTCCAGTAGACCAGAAAGTGATGGCAATCAAAGAATATCCGAATCCCAGAACGAGAAAGGAATTGTTACGATATTTAGGGATGGTTGGATACTATAGAGGATTTTGCAATAACTTCTCGACAGTGGCACACCCTCTGACTGAATTGCTATCTAAGAACGTTAGATGGAAGTGGGGGGAAGCATGCCAGGAGTCCTTCGAGAAGACTAAGAAGTTGTTGACTGAAGCGCCAGTGCTGATTTCGCCTGACTTTGAATCAGACTTTATCTTATACGTCGACGCTAGCGACATGGGAATTGGAGCCATGTTAGCTCAAGAGAAGGACGGAGTCCACCGTCCAGTGGCATTCTACTCGAAGAAATTCGAAAAGTACCAGAGGGCTTATAGTACAGTGGAAAAGGAAGCCTTGGCCCTGATCCTGGCACTGAAACATTTTGACATCTATGTGGGTGGAGGTACTAGACCGGTGCAAGTGTTCACCGATCATAACCCCTTGACGTTCGTGCATAGGATGAAGAACACGAACCAAAGGCTGACAAGATGGGCCCTACTGTTCCAAGAGTACTGGCTAGAAATCAGGCACATTAAAGGAAGGGAAAATGTGGTGGCAGATGCCCTCTCCCGGATTTACTAACCGATATGACTCTTATTTTAAGGGGAGGGGTATGTTACGGTGCCCTCTCCTATTTCTTTCGTTTGCCGGCTTAAAGAGTCATATCAGCTCTCCCTACTGATTCTCTGAGGTTCAGGGAGTCTAATGATATATGTGGCGACCAGACCGGCTGCCAGTTAAGGGAAGGAAGTTATATTATAAGTTGTAAATAAAGGAAAATTGGCGCCCTGTTATAAAATGAAACAGTATCCCCTATGGCAGATATGACCTTTTGGAAGGGACATTGCCGATCACGGATTGGCCGACGTAGGTCGTGGGCGACCAATCAGGGCCCGCCATGACGTCACCGAGTGCCCCGGGCGGCGCCAACGTCAGAGTGGTTCTGACCTTGGAAGCGACAGGACGCGCCTCGGTCTGCTCTCAAGGATTGGAGGCTCTGCAAGCCTTGTTCAGTGGATTGAGCTGGCCATCGCAGCCCATCATAGTTATTGGAGACCCTGCGCTTCTGGGAAGCAAAAGAGGAACCAAGTTCAGTGAGCAGAGAAGTGCCAAACTTGGAAAATAGTCGGCGACGACGCTGGGCGGCGCCGCTGGTTGGACGTTGAGGTCTGGAAGGTGGGCGGGCAGGCCTAGCTGTGACCGGGGTCACATCCACTGAGAATCTTGGAAGGACGACACCGTGCCTAGGACACGGAGCAGCGCCCTGTGGGAGAGGCGAGAGTGGGGAAAAATAGTGATTAGTTCAGCGCCCATCGATGAACCAGGATTGGGGCAGCTGAATCTCAGGGATTGGAACGGCGACGACGCGAAGGCTTCACGACACCTGAGGACCTGTGGAACGTCCTGGATCGTCAAGGATCGACCCAGGGAAGCGTGGGAACCTCACACCATCGAGGGACAGGCGTCATGAGCCAGGAATGTAAGGTAGATCATTTTCCCTCCCATTACCCCTTGTATGAGTAGGCTAGTTAGGCCACAATATTTACTTGTGTATGTGGCAGCAAGACTTTACTACTTTAATAGTAGAATAGGCTGCAAAGCAGCTTGTGTCCAGGACTGTCAGAGAGGACAGTGTGTATGGATGGCAGGACAGTGAAGAAGAGGTGCCGACGTGGTGAAGAGGCCCTCCTGTGAGAGTGTGAGACTCCTGTCTTCCTGCCCAGTTGAAGGAGTGTTGGAGGTCGTGGAAGAAGAGGCTGACGATCTCCAGACTCATTATCCATATTCCATATTCATGTATTACTTGTGATTGTGTGTGTGTGTTCATGTAATTTGCATCAGTAAATCCACACATTTTATTACTGTGTTTGAGTGTGCCTCCATTTATGATATTTCTCTATGAGCATACATTTCTGGCTACAAACAATATATAATACACCCACTGAACTGCATTGCTGGGGTGCAGATATAATAACCCAGCTGGCGACCTTGCTAAGAGGAAGATAGAGAAGACAGGCAGGAAAGGAGTTCCTGCAACCTTTTTTTGTCTGGCAGGCAAGACTCAGGGAGGTTATGGTTATAGGTAAGCCTGAGTCTTCCTTCACTCCCCCACGGGTCTAGGCCGGAACTGTTAACAGCAGTTTCCCCGTGTTTGACTGAAGGGCTTCCAGGGAGAATCAGTGGCACCCCCTTTTGTGGTGGAAGCAAAGACCTGCGGAGGTGGGCATTGTTGGTCCTGTCTTGTGTGACCAAGGAGACTCCGGTGAATCCCGGGAGTCGGAGGGGCTGAGTATTTGGGCCTTTTGAGCCCCTAGCAGTTAAGTGTTAGCAGAGCCCCGCACCGCCCACCGCCACGTGACAATATATATATATATATATATATATATATATATATATATATATATATATATATATATATATATATATATATATATATATGGCACAACTCTTCTAAACACGAGAGTGAAGTATACAACTTTAGAACACTTTCCCACCAGGAGACTCGAACCCTAGCCAGCACAGAAGCCTTCCAGCAACTGGCATAACAGGTACGCCTTAATCCACTCCACCACCAGCTCAGACCCCTAAAAGAGATGGTAATTTTGGAGTATTTATATACTCCAAAGACCACCACCTCCCAAGAGCACTAGAGCAAGTGAGGGGTCATTTTTACGTTTTTTTCATCAAGTCCCTGTTAATATGGGAGAACACGGTGTCTATGCTTAAGACACAACTCTCCTAAACACGAGAGTGAAGTATACAACTTTAGAACACTTTCCCACCAGAAGACTCGAACCCTAGCCAGCACAGAAGCCTTCCAGCAACTGGCATAACAGGTATGCCTTAACCCACTCCACCACCTGCTCAGACCCCTAAAAGAGATGGTAATTTCGGAGTATTTATATACTCCAAAGACCACCACCTCCCAAGAGCACTAGAGCAAGTGAGGGGTCATTTTTACGATTTTTCATCAAGTCCCTGTTAATATGGGAGAACACTGTGTCTATGCTTAAGGCACAACTCTCCTAAACACGAGAGTGAAGTATACAACTTTAGAACACTTTCCCACCAGGAGACTCGAACCCTAGCCAGCACAGAAGCCTTCCAGCAACTGGCATAACAGGTACGCCTTAACCCACTCCACCACCTGCTCAGACCCCTAAAAGAGATGGTAATTTTCGGAGTATTTATATACTCCAAAGACCACCACCTCCCAAGAGCACTAGAGCAAGTGAGGGGTCATTTTTACGTTTTTTCATCAAGTCCCTGTTAATATGGGAGAACACGGTGTCTATGCTTAAGGCACAACTCTCCTAAACACGAGAGTGAAGTATACAACTTTAGAACACTTTCCCACCAGGAGACTCGAACCCTAGCCAGCACAGAAGCCTTCCAGCAACTGGCATAACAGGTACGCCTTAACCCACTCCACCACCTGCTCAGACCCCTAAAAGAGATGGTAATTTCGGAGTATTTATATACTCCAAAGACCACCACCTCCCAAGAGCACTAGAGCAAGTGAGGGGTCATTTTTACGTTTTTTCATCAAGTCCCTGTTAATATGGGAGAACACTGTGTCTATGCTTAAGGCACAACTCTCCTAAACACGAGAGTGAAGTATACAACTTTAGAACACTTTCACACCAGGAGACTCGAACCCTAGCCAGCACAGAAGCCTTCCAGCAACTGGCATAACAGGTACGCCTTAACCCACTCCACCACCTGCTCAGACCCCTAAAAGAGATGGTAATTTTGGAGTATTTATATACTCCAAAGACCACCACCTCCCAAGAGCACTAGAGCAAGTGAGGGGTCATTTTTATGTTTTTTCATCAAGTTCCTGTTAATATGGGAGAACACTGTGTCTATGCTTAAGGCACAACTCTCCTAAACACGAGAGTGAAGTATACAACTTTAGAACACTTTCCCACCAGGAGACTCGAACCCTAGCCAGCACAGAAGCCTTCCATCAACTGGCATAACAGGTACGCCTTAACCCACTCCACCACCTGCTCAGACCCCTAAAAGAGATGGTAATTTCGGAGTATTTATATACTCCAAAGACCACCACCTCCCAAGAGCACTAGAGCAAGTGAGGGGTCATTTTTACATTTTTTCATCAAGTCCCTATTAATATGGGAGAACACGGTGTCTATGCTTAAGGCACAACTCTCCTAAACACGAGTGTGAAGTATACAACTTTAGAACACTTTCCCACCAGGAGACTCGAACCCTAGCCAGCACAGAAGCCTTCCAACAACTGGCATAACAGGTACGCCTTAACCCACTCCACCACCTGCTTAGACCCCTAAAAGAGATGGTAATTTCGGAGTATTTATATACTCCAAAGACCACCACCTCCCAAGAGCACTTGAGCAAGTAAGGGGTCATTTTTACGTTTTTTCATCAAGTTCCTGTTAATATGGGAGAACACTGTGTCTATGCTTAAGGCACAACTCTCCTAAACACGAGAGTGAAGTATACAACTTTAGAACACTTTCCCACCAGGAGACTCGAACCCTAGCCAGCACAGAAGCCTTCCAGCAACTGGCATAACAGGTACGCCTTAACCCACTCCACCACCTGCTCAGACCCCTAAAAGAGATGGTAATTTCGGAGTATTTATATACTCCAAAGACCACCACCTCCCAAGAGCACTAGAGCAAGTGAGGGGTCATTTTTACGTTTTTTCATCAAGTTCCTGTTAATATCGGAGAACACTGTGTCTATGCTTAAGGCACAACTCTCCTAAACACGAGAGTGAAGTATACAACTTTAGAACACTTTCCCACCAGGAGACTCGAACCCTAGCCAGCACAGAAGCCTTCCAGCAACTGGCATAACAGGTACGCCTTAACCCACTCCACCACCTGCTCAGACCCCTAAAAGAGATGGTAATTTCGGAGTATTTATATACTCCAAAGACCACCACCTCCCAAGAGCACTAGAGCAAGTGAGGGGTCATTTTTACGTTTTTTCATCAAGTCCCTGTTAATATGGGAGAACACTGTGTCTATGCTTAAGGCACAACTCTCCTAAACACGAGAGTGAAGTATACAACTTTAGAACACTTTCCCATCAGCAGACTCGAACCCTAGCCAGCACAGAACCCTTTCAGCAACTGGCATAACAGGTACGCCTTAACCCACTCCACCACCTGCTCAGACCCCTAAAAGAGATGGTAATTTCGGAGTATTTATATACTCCAAAGACCACCACCTCCCAAGAGCACTAGAGCAAGTGAGGGGTCATTTTTACGTTTTTTCATCAAGTCCCTGTTAATATGGGAGAACACGGTGTCTATGCTTAAGGCACAACTCTCCTAAACACGAGTGTGAAGTATACAACTTTAGAACACTTTCCCACCAGGAGACTCGAACCCTAGCCAGCACAGAAGCCTTCCAACAACTGGCATAACAGGTACGCCTTAACCCACTCCACCACCTGCTCAGACCCCTAAAAGAGATGGTAATTTCGGAGTATTTATATACTCCAAAGACCACCACCTCCCAAGAGCACTTGAGCAAGTAAGGGGTCATTTTTACGTTTTTTTCATCAAGTCCCTGTTAATATGGGAGAACACGGTGTCTATGCTTAAGGCACAACTCTCCTAAACACGAGAGTGAAGTATACAACTTTAGAACACTTTCACACCAGGAGACTCGAACCCTAGCCAGCACAGAAGCCTTCCAGCAACTGGCATAACAGGTACGCCTTAACCCACTCCACCACCTGCTCAGACCCCTAAAAGAGATGGTAATTTCGGAGTATTTATATACTCCAAAGACCACCACCTCCCAAGAGCACTAGAGCAAGTGAGGGGTCATTTTTACGTTTTTTCATCAAGTTCCTGTTAATATGGGAGAACACTGTGTCTATGCTTAAGGCACAACTCTCCTAAACACGAGAGTGAAGTATACAACTTTAGAACACTTTCCCACCAGGAGACTCGAACCCTAGCCAGCACAGAAGCCTTCCAGCAACTGGCATAACAGGTACGCCTTAACCCACTCCACCACCTGCTCAGACCCCTAAAAGAGATGGTAATTTCGGAGTATTTATATACTCCAAAGACCACCACCTCCCAAGAGCACTAGAGCAAGTGAGGGGTCATTTTTACGTTTTTTCATCAAGTCCCTGTTAATATGGGAGAACACTGTGTCTATGCTTAAGGCACAACTCTCCTAAACACGAGTGTGAAGTATACAACTTTAGAACACTTTCCCACCAGGAGACTCGAACCCTAGCCAGCACAGAAGCCTTCCAACAACTGGCATAACAGGTACACCTTAACCCACTCCACCACCTGCTCAGACCCCTAAAAGAGATGGTAATTTCGGAGTATTTATATACTCCAAAGACCACCACCTCCCAAGAGCACTTGAGCAAGTAAGGGGTCATTTTTACGTTTTTTTCATCAAGTCCCTGTTAATATGGGAGAACACGGTGTCTATGCTTAAGGCACAACTCTCCTAAACACGAGTGTGAAGTATACAACTTTAGAACACTTTCCCACCAGGAGACTCGAACCCTAGCCAGCACAGAAGCCTTCCAGCAACTGGCATAACAGGTACGCCTTAACCCACTCCACCACCTGCTCAGACCCCTAAAAGAGATGGTAATTTCGGAGTATTTATATACTCCAAAGACCACCACCTCCCAAGAGCACTTGAGCAAGTAAGGGGTCATTTTTACGTTTTTTTCATCAAGTCCCTGTTAATATGGGAGAACACTGTGTCTATGCTTAAGGCACAACTCTCCTAAACACGAGAGTGAAGTATACAACTTTAGAACACTTTCCCACCAGGAGACTCGAACCCTAGTCAGCACAGAAGCCTTCCAGCAACTGGCATAACAGGTATGCCTTAACCCACTCCACCACCTGCTCAGACTCCTAAAAGAGATGGTAATTTCGGAGTATTTATATACTCCAAAGACCACCACCTCCCAAGAGCACTAGAGCAAGTGAGGGGTCATTTTTACGTTTTTTCATCAATGTCCCTGATTAATATGGGAGAACACTGTGTCTATGCTTAAGGCACAACTCTCCTAAACACGAGAGTGAAGTATACAACTTTAGAACACTTTCCCACCAGGAGACTCGAACCCTAGCCAGCACAGAAGCCTTCCAGCAACTGGCATAACAGGTACGCCTTAACCCACTCCACCACCTGCTCAGACCCCTAAAAGAGATGGTAATTTCGGAGTATTTATATACTCCAAAGACCACCACCTCCCAAGAGCACTAGAGCAAGTGAGGGGTCATTTTTACGTTTTTTCATCAAGTCCCTGTTAATATGGGAGAACACTGTGTCTATGCTTAAGGCACAACTCTCCTAAACACGAGAGTGAAGTATACAACTTTAGAACACTTTCCCACCAGGAGACTCGAACCCTAGCCAGCACAGAAACCTTCCAGCAACTGGCATAACAGGTACGCCTTAACCCACTCCACCACCTGATCAGACCCCTAAAAGAGATGGTAATTTCGGAGTATTTATATACTCCAAAGACCACCACCTCCCAAGAGCACTAGAGCAAGTGAGGGGTCATTTTTACGTTTTTTCATCAAGTCCCTGTTTATATGGGAGAACACTGTGTCTATGCTTAAGGCACAACTCTCCTAAACATGAGAGTGAAGTATACAACTTTAGAACACTTTCCCACCAGGAGACTCGAACCCTAGCCAGCACAGAAGCCTTCCAGCAACTGGCATAACAGGTACGCCTTAACCCACTCCACCACCTGCTCAGACCCCTAAAAGAGATGGTAATTTCGGAGTATTTATATACTCCAAAGACCACCACCTCCCAAGAGCACTAGAGCAAGTGAGGGGTCATTTTTACGTTTTTTCATCAAGTCCCTGTTAATATGGGAGAACACTGTGTCTATGCTTAAGGCACAACTCTCTTAAACACGAGAGTGAAGTATACAACTTTAGAACACTTTCCCACCAAGGAGACTCGAACCCTAGCCAGCACAGAAGCCTTCCAGCAACTGGCATAACAGGTACGCCTTAACCCACTCCACCACCTGCTCAGACCCCTAAAAGAGATGGTAATTTCGGAGTATTTATATACTCCAAAGACCACCACCTCCCAAGAGCACTAGAGCAAGTGAGGAGTCATTTTTACGTTTTTTCATCAAGTCCCTGTTAATATGGGAGAACACTGTGTCTATGCTTAAGGCACAACTCTCCTAAACACGAGAGTGAAGTATACATCTTTAGAACACTTTCCCACCAGGAGACTCGAACCCTAGCCAGCACAGAAGCCTTCCAGCAACTGGCATAACAGTTACGCCTTAACCCACTCCCCCACCTGATCAGACCCCTAAAAGAGATGGTAATTTCGGAGTATTTATATACTCCAAAGACCACCACCTCCGAAGAGCACTAGAGCAAGTGAGGGGTCATTTTTACGTTTTTTCATCAAGTCCCTGTTAATATGGGAGAACACTGTGTCTATGCTTAAGGCACAACTCTCCTAAACACGAGAGTGAAGTATACAACTTTAGAACACTTTCCCACCAGGAGACTCGAACCCTAGCCAGCACAGAAGCCTTCCAGCAACTGGCATAACAGGTACGCCTTAACCCACTCCACCACCTGCTCAGACCCCTAAAAGAGATGGTAATTTCGGAGTATTTATATACTCCAAAGACCACCACCTCCCAAGAGCACTAGAGCAAGTGAGGGGTCATTTTTACGTTTTTTCATCAAGTCCCTGTTAATATGGGAGAACACTGTGTCTATGCTTAAGGCACAACTCTCCTAAACACGAGAGTGAAGTATACAACTTTAGAACACTTTCCCACCAGGAGACTCGAACCCTAGCCAGCACAGAAGCCTTCCAGCAACTGGCATAACAGGTACGCCTTAACCCACTCCACCACCTGCTCAGACCCCTAAAAGAGATGGTAATTTCGGAGTATTTATATACTCCAAAGACCACCACCTCCCAAGAGCACTAGAGCAAGTGAGGGGTCATTTTTACGTTTTTTTATCAAGTCCCTGTTAATATGGGAGAACACTGTGTCTATGCTTAAGGCACAACTCTCCTAAACACGAGTGTGAAGTATACAACTTTAGAACACTTTCCCACCAGGAGACTCGAACCCTAGCCAGCACAGAAGCCTTCCAACAACTGGCATAACAGGTACACCTTAACCCACTCCACCACCTGCTCAGACCCCTAAAAGAGATGGTAATTTCGGAGTATTTATATACTCCAAAGACCACCACCTCCCAAGAGCACTTGAGCAAGTAAGGGGTCATTTTTACGTTTTTTTCATCAAGTCCCTGTTAATATGGGAGAACACGGTGTCTATGCTTAAGGCACAACTCTCCTAAACACGAGTGTGAAGTATACAACTTTAGAACACTTTCCCACCAGGAGACTCGAACCCTAGCCAGCACAGAAGCCTTCCAGCAACTGGCATAACAGGTACGCCTTAACCCACTCCACCACCTGCTCAGACCCCTAAAAGAGATGGTAATTTCGGAGTATTTATATACTCCAAAGACCACCACCTCCCAAGAGCACTTGAGCAAGTAAGGGGTCATTTTTACGTTTTTTTCATCAAGTCCCTGTTAATATGGGAGAACACTGTGTCTATGCTTAAGGCACAACTCTCCTAAACACGAGAGTGAAGTATACAACTTTAGAACACTTTCCCACCAGGAGACTCGAACCCTAGTCAGCACAGAAGCCTTCCAGCAACTGGCATAACAGGTATGCCTTAACCCACTCCACCACCTGCTCAGACCCCTAAAAGAGATGGTAATTTCGGAGTATTTATATACTCCAAAGACCACCACCTCCCAAGAGCACTAGAGCAAGTGAGGGGTCATTTTTACGTTTTTTCATCAAGTCCCTGTTAATATGGGAGAACACTGTGTCTATGCTTAAGGCACAACTCTCCTAAACACGAGAGTGAAGTATACAACTTTAGAACACTTTCCCACCAGGAGACTCGAACCCTAGCCAGCACAGAAGCCTTCCAGCAACTGGCATAACAGGTACGCCTTAACCCACTCCACCACCTGCTCAGACCCCTAAAAGAGATGGTAATTTCGGAGTATTTATATACTCCAAAGACCACCACCTCCCAAGAGCACTAGAGCAAGTGAGGGGTCATTTTTACGTTTTTTCATCAAGTCCCTGTTAATATGGGAGAACACTGTGTCTATGCTTAAGGCACAACTCTCCTAAACACGAGAGTGAAGTATACAACTTTAGAACACTTTCCCACCAGGAGACTCGAACCCTAGCCAGCACAGAAGCCTTCCAAGCAACTGGCATAACAGGTACGCCTTAACCCACTCCACCACCTGCTCAGACCCCTAAAAGAGATGGTAATTTCGGAGTATTTATATACTCCAAAGACCACCACCTCCCAAGAGCACTTAGAGCAAGTGAGGGGTCATTTTTACGTTTTTTCATCAAGTCCCTGTTAATATGGGAGAACACTGTGTCTATGCTTAAGGCACAACTCTCCTAAACACGAGAGTGAAGTATACAACTTTAGAACACTTTCCCACCAGGAGACTCGAACCCTAGCCAGCACAGAAGCCTTCCAGCAACTGGCATAACAGGTACGCCTTAACCCACTCCACCACCTGCTCAGACCCCTAAAAGAGATGGTAATTTCGGAGTATTTATATACTCCAAAGACCACCACCTCCCAAGAGCACTAGAGCAAGTGAGGGGTCATTTTTACGTTTTTTCATCAAGTCCCTGTTAATATGGGAGAACACTGTGTCTATGCTTAAGGCACAACTCTCCTAAACACGAGAGTGAAGTATACAACTTTAGAACACTTTCCCACCAGGAGACTCGAACCCTAGCCAGCACAGAAGCCTTCCAGCAACTGGCATAACAGGTACTGCCTTAACCCACTCCACCACCTGCTCAGACCCCTAAAAGAGATGGTAATTTCGGAGTATTTATATACTCCAAAGACCACCACCTCCCAAGAGCACTAGAGCAAGTGAGGGGTCATTTTTACGTTTTTTCATCAAGTCCCTGTTAATATGGGAGAACACTGTGTCTATGCTTAAGGCACAACTCTCCTAAACACGAGAGTGAAGTATACAACTTTAGAACACTTTCCCACCAGGAGACTCGAACCCTAGCCAGCACAGAAGCCTTCCAGCAACTGGCATAACAGGTACGCCTTAACCCACTCCACCACCTGCTCAGACCCCTAAAAGAGATGGTAATTTCGGAGTATTTATATACTCCAAAGACCACCACCTCCCAAGAGCACTAGAGCAAGTGAGGGGTCATTTTTACGTTTTTTCATCAAGTCCCTGTTAATATGGGAGAACACTGTGTCTATGCTTAAGGCACAACTCTCCTAAACACGAGAGTGAAGTATACAACTTTAGAACACTTTCCCACCAGGAGACTCGAACCCTAGCCAGCACAGAACCTTCCAGCAACTGGCATAACAGGTACGCCTTAACCCACTCCACCACCTGCTCAGACCCCTAAAAGAGATGGTAATTTCGGAGTATTTATATACTCCAAAGACCACCACCTCCCAAGAGCACTAGAGCAAGTGAGGGGTCATTTTTACGTTTTTTCATCAAGTCCCTGTTAATATGGGAGAACACTGTGTCTATGCTTAAGGCACAACTCTCCTAAACACTGAGAGTGAAGTATACAACTTTAGAACACTTTCCCACCAGGAGACTCGAACCCTAGCCAGCACAGAAGCCTTCCAGCAACTGGCATAACAGGTACGCCTTAACCCACTCCACCACCTGCTCAGACCCCTAAAAGAGATGGTAATTTCGGAGTATTTATATACTCCAAAGACCACCACCTCCCAAGAGCACTAGAGCAAGTGAGGGGTCATTTTTACGTTTTTTCATCAAGTCCCTGTTAATATGGGAGAACACTGTGTCTATGCTTAAGGCACAACTCTCTTAAACACGAGAGTGAAGTATACAACTTTAGAACACTTTCCCACCAGGAGACTCGAACCCTAGCCAGCACAGAAGCCTTCCAGCAACTGGCATAACAGGTACGCCTTAACCCACTCCACCACCTGCTCAGACCCCTAAAAGAGATGGTAATTTCGGAGTATTTATATACTCCAAAGACCACCACCTCCCAAGAGCACTAGAGCAAGTGAGGGGTCATTTTTACGTTTTTTCATCAAGTCCCTGTTAATATGGGAGAACACTGTGTCTATGCTTAAGGCACAACTCTCCTAAACACGAGAGTGAAGTATACAATCTTTAGAACACTTTCCCACCAGGAGACTCGAACCCTAGCCAGCACAGAAGCCTTCCAGCAACTGGCATAACAGGTACGCCTTAACCCACTCCCCCACCTGATCAGACCCCTAAAAGAGATGGTAATTTCGGAGTATTTATATACTCCAAAGACCACCACCTCCGAAGAGCACTAGAGCAAGTGAGGGGTCATTTTTACGTTTTTTCATCAAGTCCCTGTTAATATGGGAGAACACTGTGTCTATGCTTAAGGCACAACTCTCCTAAACACGAGAGTGAAGTATACAACTTTAGAACACTTTCCCACCAGGAGACTCGAACCCTAGCCAGCACAGAAGCCTTCCAGCAACTGGCATAACAGGTATGCCTTAACCCACTCCACCACCTGCTCAGACCCCTAAAAGAGATGGTAATTTCGGAGTATTTATATACTCCAAAGACCACCACCTCCCAAGAGCACTAGAGCAAGTGAGGGGTCATTTTTACGTTTTTTCATCAAGTCCCTGTTAATATGGGAGAACACTGTGTCTATGCTTAAGGCACAACTCTCCTAAACACGAGAGTGAAGTATACAACTTTAGAACACTTTCCCACCAGGAGACTCGAACCCTAGCCAGCACAGAAGCCTTCCAGCAACTGGCATAACAGGTATGCCTTAACCCACTCCACCACCTGCTCAGACCCCTAAAAGAGATGGTAATTTCGGAGTATTTATATACTCCAAAGACCACCACCTCCCAAGAGCACTAGAGCAAGTGAGGGGTCATTTTTACGTTTTTTCATCAAGTCCCTGTTAATATGGGAGAACACTGTGTCTATGCTTAAGGCACAACTCTCCTAAACACGAGAGTGAAGTATACAACTTTAGAACACTTTCCCACCAGGAGACTCGAACCCTAGCCAGCACAGAAGCCTTCCAGCAACTGGCATAACAGGTACGCCTTAACCCACTCCACCACCTGCTCAGACCCCTAAAAGAGATGGTAATTTCGGAGTATTTATATACTCCAAAGACCACCACCTCCCAAGAGCACTAGAGCAAGTGAGGGGTCATTTTTACGTTTTTTCATCAAGTCCCTGTTAATATGGGAGAACACTGTGTCTATGCTTAAGGCACAACTCTCCTAAACACGAGAGTGAAGTATACAACTTTAGAACACTTTCCCACCAGGAGACTCGAACCCTAGCCAGCACAGAAGCCTTCCAGCAACTGGCATAACAGGTACGCCTTAACCCACTCCACCACCTGCTCAGACCCCTAAAAGAGATGGTAATTTCGGAGTATTTATATACTCCAAAGACCACCACCTCCCAAGAGCACTAGAGCAAGTGAGGGGTCATTTTTACGTTTTTTCATCAAGTCCCTGTTAATATGGGAGAACACTGTGTCTATGCTTAAGGCACAACTCTCCTAAACACGAGAGTGAAGTATACAACTTTAGAACACTTTCCCACCAGGAGACTCGAACCCTAGCCAGCACAGAAGCCTTCCAGCAACTGGCATAACAGGTACGCCTTAACCCACTCCACCACCTGCTCAGACCCCTAAAAGAGATGGTAATTTCGGAGTATTTATATACTCCAAAGACCACCACCTCCCAAGAGCACTAGAGCAAGTGAGGGGTCATTTTTACGTTTTTTCATCAAGTCCCTGTTAATATGGGAGAACACGGTGTCTATGCTTAAGGCACAACTCTCCTAAACACGAGAGTGAAGTATACAACTTTAGAACACTTTCCCACCAGGAGACTCGAACCCTAGCCAGCACAGAAGCCTTCCAGCAACTGGCATAACAGGTACGCCTTAACCCACTCCACCACCTGCTCAGACCCCTAAAAGAGATGGTAATTTCGGAGTATTTATATACTCCAAAGACCACCACCTCCCAAGAGCACTAGAGCAAGTGAGGGGTCATTTTTACGTTTTTTCATCAAGTCCCTGTTAATATGGGAGAACACTGTGTCTATGCTTAAGGCACAACTCTCCTAAACACGAGAGTGAAGTATACAACTTTAGAACACTTTCCCACCAGGAGACTCGAACCCTAGCCAGCACAGAAGCCTTCCAGCAACTGGCATAACAGGTACGCCTTAACCCACTCCACCACCTGCTCAGACCCCTAAAAGAGATGGTAATTTCGGAGTATTTATATACTCCAAAGACCACCACCTCCCAAGAGCACTAGAGCAAGTGAGGGGTCATTTTTACGTTTTTTCATCAAGTCCCTGTTAATATGGGAGAACACTGTGTCTATGCTTAAGGCACAACTCTCCTAAACACGAGAGTGAAGTATACAACTTTAGAACACTTTCCCACCAGGAGACTCGAACCCTAGCCAGCACAGAAGCCTTCCAGCAACTGGCATAACAGGTACGCCTTAACCCACTCCACCACCTGCTCAGACCCCTAAAAGAGATGGTAATTTCGGAGTATTTATATACTCCAAAGACCACCACCTCCCAAGAGCACTAGAGCAAGTGAGGGGTCATTTTTACGTTTTTTCATCAAGTCCCTGTTAATATGGGAGAACACTGTGTCTATGCTTAAGGCACAACTCTCCTAAACACGAGAGTGAAGTATACAACTTTAGAACACTTTCCCACCAGGAGACTCGAACCCTAGCCAGCACAGAAGCCTTCAGCAACTGGCATAACAGGTACGCCTTAACCCACTCCACCACCTGCTCAGACCCCTAAAAGAGATGGTAATTTCGGAGTATTTATATACTCCAAAGACCACCACCTCCCAAGAGCACTAGAGCAAGTGAGGGGTCATTTTTACGTTTTTTCATCAAGTCCCTGTTAATATGGGAGAACACGGTGTCTATGCTTAAGGCACAACTCTCCTAAACACGAGTGTGAAGTATACAACTTTAGAACACTTTCCCACCAGGAGACTCGAACCCTAGCCAGCACAGAAGCCTTCCAACAACTGGCATAACAGGTACGCCTTAACCCACTCCACCACCTGCTCAGACCCCTAAAAGAGATGGTAATTTCGGAGTATTTATATACTCCAAAGACCACCACCTCCCAAGAGCACTAGAGCAAGTAAGGGGTCATTTTTACGTTTTTTCATCAAGTCCCTGTTAATATGGGAGAACACTGTGTCTATGCTTAAGGCACAACTCTCCTAAACACGAGAGTGAAGTATACAACTTTAGAACACTTTCCCACCAGGAGACTCGAACCCTAGCCAGCACAGAAGCCTTCCAGCAACTGGCATAACAGGTACGCCTTAACCCACTCCACCACCTGCTCAGACCCCTAAAAGAGATGGTAATTTCGGAGTATTTATATACTCCAAAGACCACCACCTCCCAAGAGCACTAGAGCAAGTGAGGGGTCATTTTTACGTTTTTTCATCAAGTCCCTGTTAATATGGGAGAACACTGTGTCTATGCTTAAGGCACAACTCTCCTAAACACGAGAGTGAAGTATACAACTTTAGAACACTTTCCCACCAGGAGACTCGAACCCTAGCCAGCACAGAAGCCTTCCAGCAACTGGCATAACAGGTACGCCTTAACCCACTCCACCACCTGCTCAGACCCCTAAAAGAGATGGTAATTTCGGAGTATTTATATACTCCAAAGACCACCACCTCCCAAGAGCACTAGAGCAAGTGAGGGGTCATTTTTACGTTTTTTCATCAAGTCCCTGTTAATATGGGAGAACACTGTGTCTATGCTTAAGGCACAACTCTCCTAAACACGAGAGTGAAGTATACAACTTTAGAACACTTTCCCACCAGGAGACTCGAACCCTAGCCAGCACAGAAGCCTTCCAAGCAACTGGCATAACAGGTACGCCTTAACCCACTCCACCACCTGCTCAGACCCCTAAAAGAGATGGTAATTTCGGAGTATTTATATACTCCAAAGACCACCACCTCCCAAGAGCACTAGAGCAAGTGAGGGGTCATTTTTACGTTTTTTTCATCAAGTCCCTGTTAATATGGGAGAACACGGTGTCTATGCTTAAGGCACAACTCTCCTAAACACGAGAGTGAAGTATACAACTTTAGAACACTTTCCCACCAGGAGACTCGAACCCTAGCCAGCACAGAAGCCTTCCAGCAACTGGCATAACAGGTACGCCTTAACCCACTCCACCACCTGCTCAGACCCCTAAAAGAGATGGTAATTTCGGAGTATTTATATACTCCAAAGACCACCACCTCCCAAGAGCACTAGAGCAAGTGAGGGGTCATTTTTACGTTTTTTCATCAAGTCCCTGTTAATATGGGAGAACACTGTGTCTATGCTTAAGGCACAACTCTCCTAAACACGAGAGTGAAGTATACAACTTTAGAACACTTTCCCACCAGGAGACTCGAACCCTAGCCAGCACAGAAGCCTTCCAGCAACTGGCATAACAGGTATGCCTTAACCCACTCCACCACCTGCTCAGACCCCTAAAAGAGATGGTAATTTCGGAGTATTTATATACTCCAAAGACCACCACCTCCCAAGAGCACTAGAGCAAGTGAGGGGTCATTTTTACGTTTTTTCATCAAGTCCCTGTTAATATGGGAGAACACTGTGTCTATGCTTAAGGCACAACTCTCCTAAACACGAGATGTGAAGTATACAACTTTAGAACACTTTCCCACCAGGAGACTCGAACCCTAGCCAGCACAGAAGCCTTCCAAGCAACTGGCATAACAGGTACGCCTTAACCCACTCCACCACCTGCTCAGACCCCTAAAAGAGATGGTAATTTCGGAGTATTTATATACTCCAAAGACCACCACCTCCCAAGAGCACTAGAGCAAGTGAGGGGTCATTTTTACGTTTTTTCATCAAGTCCCTGTTAATATGGGAGAACACGGTGTCTATGCTTAAGGCACAACTCTCCTAAACACGAGTGTGAAGTATACAACTTTAGAACACTTTCCCACCAGGAGACTCGAACCCTAGCCAGCACAGAAGCCTTCCAGCAACTGGCATAACAGGTACGCCTTAACCCACTCCACCACCTGCTCAGACCCCTAAAAGAGATGGTAATTTCGGAGTATTTATATACTCCAAAGACCACCACCTCCCAAGAGCACTAGAGCAAGTGAGGGGTCATTTTTACGTTTTTTCATCAAGTCCCTGTTAATATGGGAGAACACTGTGTCTATGCTTAAGGCACAACTCTCCTAAACACGAGAGTGAAGTATACAACTTTAGAACACTTTCCCACCAGGAGACTCGAACCCTAGCCAGCACAGAAGCCTTCCAGCAACTGGCATAACAGGTACGCCTTAACCCACTCCACCACCTGCTCAGACCCCTAAAAGAGATGGTAATTTCGGAGTATTTATATACTCCAAAGACCACCACCTCCCAAGAGCACTAGAGCAAGTGAGGGGTCATTTTTACGTTTTTTCATCAAGTCCCTGTTAATATGGGAGAACACTGTGTCTATGCTTAAGGCACAACTCTCCTAAACACGAGAGTGAAGTATACAACTTTAGAACACTTTCCCACCAGGAGACTCGAACCCTAGCCAGCACAGAAGCCTTCCAGCAACTGGCATAACAGGTACGCCTTAACCCACTCCACCACCTGCTCAGACCCCTAAAAGAGATGGTAATTTCGGAGTATTTATATACTCCAAAGACCACCACCTCCCAAGAGCACTAGAGCAAGTGAGGGGTCATTTTTACGTTTTTTCATCAAGTCCCTGTTAATATGGGAGAACACTGTGTCTATGCTTAAGGCACAACTCTCCTAAACACGAGAGTGAAGTATACAACTTTAGAACACTTTCCCACCAGGAGACTCGAACCCTAGCCAGCACAGAAGCCTTCCAGCAACTGGCATAACAGGTACGCCTTAACCCACTCCACCACCTGCTCAGACCCCTAAAAGAGATGGTAATTTCGGAGTATTTATATACTCCAAAGACCACCACCTCCCAAGAGCACTAGAGCAAGTGAGGGGTCATTTTTACGTTTTTTCATCAAGTCCCTGTTAATATGGGAGAACACTGTGTCTATGCTTAAGGCACAACTCTCCTAAACACGAGAGTGAAGTATACAATCTTTAGAACACTTTCCCACCAGGAGACTCGAACCCTAGCCAGCACAGAAGCCTTCCAGCAACTGGCATAACAGGTACGCCTTAACCCACTCCACCACCTGATCAGACCCCTAAAAGAGATGGTAATTTCGGAGTATTTATATACTCCAAAGACCACCACCTCCGAAGAGCACTAGAGCAAGTGAGGGGTCATTTTTACGTTTTTTCATCAAGTCCCTGTTAATATGGGAGAACACTGTGTCTATGCTTAAGGCACAACTCTCCTAAACACGAGAGTGAAGTATACAACTTTAGAACACTTTCCCACCAGGAGACTCGAACCCTAGCCAGCACAGAAGCCTTCCAGCAACTGGCATAACAGGTATGCCTTAACCCACTCCACCACCTGCTCAGACCCCTAAAAGAGATGGTAATTTCGGAGTATTTATATACTCCAAAGACCACCACCTCCCAAGAGCACTAGAGCAAGTGAGGGGTCATTTTTACGTTTTTTCATCAAGTCCCTGTTAATATGGGAGAACACTGTGTCTATGCTTAAGGCACAACTCTCCTAAACACGAGTAGTGAAGTATACAACTTTAGAACACTTTCCCACCAGGAGACTCGAACCCTAGCCAGCACAGAAGCCTTCCAGCAACTGGCATAACAGGTACGCCTTAACCCACTCCACCACCTGCTCAGACCCCTAAAAGAGATGGTAATTTCGGAGTATTTATATACTCCAAAGACCACCACCTCCCAAGAGCACTAGAGCAAGTGAGGGGTCATTTTTACGTTTTTTCATCAAGTCCCTGTTAATATGGGAGAACACTGGTGTCTATGCTTAAGGCACAACTCTCCTAAACACGAGTGTGAAGTATACAACTTTAGAACACTTTCCCACCAGGAGACTCGAACCCTAGCCAGCACAGAAGCCTTCCAACAACTGGCATAACAGGTACGCCTTAACCCACTCCACCACCTGCTCAGACCCCTAAAAGAGATGGTAATTTCGGAGTATTTATATACTCCAAAGACCACCACCTCCCAAGAGCACTTGAGCAAGTAAGGGGTCATTTTTACGTTTTTTTCATCAAGTCCCTGTTAATATGGGAGAACACTGTGTCTATGCTTAAGGCACAACTCTCCTAAACACGAGAGTGAAGTATACAACTTTAGAACACTTTCCCACCAGGAGACTCGAACCCTAGCCAGCACAGAAGCCTTCCAGCAACTGGCATAACAGGTATGCCTTAACCCACTCCACCACCTGCTCAGACCCCTAAAAGAGATGGTAATTTCGGAGTATTTATATACTCCAAAGACCACCACCTCCCAAGAGCACTAGAGCAAGTGAGGGGTCATTTTTACGTTTTTTCATCAAGTCCCTGTTAATATGGGAGAACACTGTGTCTATGCTTAAGGCACAACTCTCCTAAACACGAGAGTGAAGTATACAACTTTAGAACACTTTCCCACCAGGAGACTCGAACCCTAGTCAGCACAGAAGCCTTCCAGCAACTGGCATAACAGGTATGCCTTAACCCACTCCACCACCTGCTCAGACCCCTAAAAGAGATGGTAATTTCGGAGTATTTATATACTCCAAAGACCACCACCTCCCAAGAGCACTAGAGCAAGTGAGGGGTCATTTTTACGTTTTTTCATCAAGTCCCTGTTAATATGGGAGAACACTGTGTCTATGCTTAAGGCACAACTCTCCTAAACACGAGAGTGAAGTATACAACTTTAGAACACTTTCCCACCAGGAGACTCGAACCCTAGCCAGCACAGAAGCCTTCCAGCAACTGGCATAACAGGTACGCCTTAACCCACTCCACCACCTGCTCAGACCCCTAAAAGAGATGGTAATTTCGGAGTATTTATATACTCCAAAGACCACCACCTCCCAAGAGCACTAGAGCAAGTGAGGGGTCATTTTTACGTTTTTTCATCAAGTCCCTGTTAATATGGGAGAACACTGTGTCTATGCTTAAGGCACAACTCTCCTAAACACGAGAGTGAAGTATACAACTTTAGAACACTTTCCCACCAGGAGACTCGAACCCTAGCCAGCACAGAAGCCTTCCAGCAACTGGCATAACAGGTACGCCTTAACCCACTCCACCACCTGCTCAGACCCCTAAAAGAGATGGTAATTTCGGAGTATTTATATACTCCAAAGACCACCACCTCCCAAGAGCACTAGAGCAAGTGAGGGGTCATTTTTACGTTTTTTCATCAAGTCCCTGTTAATATGGGAGAACACTGTGTCTATGCTTAAGGCACAACTCTCCTAAACACGAGAGTGAAGTATACAACTTTAGAACACTTTCCCACCAGGAGACTCGAACCCTAGCCAGCACAGAAGCCTTCCAGCAACTGGCATAACAGGTACGCCTTAACCCACTCCACCACCTGCTCAGACCCCTAAAAGAGATGGTAATTTCGGAGTATTTATATACTCCAAAGACCACCACCTCCGAAGAGCACTAGAGCAAGTGAGGGGTCATTTTTACGTTTTTTCATCAAGTCCCTGTTAATATGGGAGAACACTGTGTCTATGCTTAAGGCACAACTCTCCTAAACACGAGAGTGAAGTATACAACTTTAGAACACTTTCCCACCAGGAGACTCGAACCCTAGCCAGCACAGAAGCCTTCCAGCAACTGGCATAACAGGTATGCCTTAACCCACTCCACCACCTGCTCAGACCCCTAAAAGAGATGGTAATTTCGGAGTATTTATATACTCCAAAGACCACCACCTCCCAAGAGCACTAGAGCAAGTGAGGGGTCATTTTTACGTTTTTTCATCAAGTCCCTGTTAATATGGGAGAACACGGTAGTCTATGCTTAAGGCACAACTCTCCTAAACACGAGTGTGAAGTATACAACTTTAGAACACTTTCCCACCAGGAGACTCGAACCCTAGCCAGCACAGAAGCCTTCCAACAACTGGCATAACAGGTACGCCTTAACCCACTCCACCACCTGCTCAGACCCCTAAAAGAGATGGTAATTTCGGAGTATTTATATACTCCAAAGACCACCACCTCCCAAGAGCACTTGAGCAAGTAAGGGGTCATTTTCACGTTTTTTTCATCAAGTCCCTGTTAATATGGGAGAACACGGTGTCTATGCTTAAGGCACAACTCTCCTAAACACGAGTGTGAAGTATACAACTTTAGAACACTTTCCCACCAGGAGACTCGAACCCTAGCCAGCACAGAAGCCTTCCAACAACTGGCATAACAGGTACGCCTTAACCCACTCCACCACCTGCTCAGACCCCTAAAAGAGATGGTAATTTCGGAGTATTTATATACTCCAAAGACCACCACCTCCCAAGAGCACTTAGAGCAAGTAAGGGGTCATTTTTACGTTTTTTTCATCAAGTCCCTGTTTAATATGGGAGAACACTGTGTCTATGCTTAAGGCACAACTCTCCTAAACACGAGAGTGAAGTATACAACTTTAGAACACTTTCCCACCAGGAGACTCGAACCCTAGTCAGCACAGAAGCCTTCCAGCAACTGGCATAACAGGTATGCCTTAACCCACTCCACCACCTGCTCAGACCCCTAAAAGAGATGGTAATTTCGGAGTATTTATATACTCCAAAGACCACCACCTCCCAAGAGCACTAGAGCAAGTGAGGGGTCATTTTTACGTTTTTTCATCAAGTCCCTGTTAATATGGGAGAACACTGTGTCTATGCTTAAGGCACAACTCTCCTAAACACGAGAGTGAAGTATACAACTTTAGAACACTTTCCCACCAGGAGACTCGAACCCTAGCCAGCACAGAAGCCTTCCAGCAACTGGCATAACAGGTACGCCTTAACCCACTCCACCACCTGCTCAGACCCCTAAAAGAGATGGTAATTTCGGAGTATTTATATACTCCAAAGACCACCACCTCCCAAGAGCACTAGAGCAAGTGAGGGGTCATTTTTACGTTTTTTCATCAAGTCCCTGTTAATATGGGAGAACACTGTGTCTATGCTTAAGGCACAACTCTCCTAAACACGAGAGTGAAGTATACAACTTTAGAACACTTTCCCACCAGGAGACTCGAACCCTAGCCAGCACAGAAACCTTCCAGCAACTGGCATAACAGGTACGCCTTAACCCACTCCACCACCTGATCAGACCCCTAAAAGAGATGGTAATTTCGGAGTATTTATATACTCCAAAGACCACCACCTCCCAAGAGCACTAGAGCAAGTGAGGGGTCATTTTTACGTTTTTTCATCAAGTCCCTGTTAATATGGGAGAACACTGTGTCTATGCTTAAGGCACAACTCTCCTAAACACGAGAGTGAAGTATACATCTTTAGAACACTTTCCCACCAGGAGACTCGAACCCTAGCCAGCACAGAAGCCTTCCAGCAACTGGCATAACAGGTACGCCTTAACCCACTCCCCCACCTGATCAGACCCCTAAAAGAGATGGTAATTTCGGAGTATTTATATACTCCAAAGACCACCACCTCCGAAGAGCACTAGAGCAAGTGAGGGGTCATTTTTACGTTTTTTCATCAAGTCCCTGTTAATATGGGAGAACACTGTGTCTATGCTTAAGGCACAACTCTCCTAAACACGAGAGTGAAGTATACAACTTTAGAACACTTTCCCACCAGGAGACTCGAACCCTAGCCAGCACAGAAGCCTTCCAGCAACTGGCATAACAGGTATGCCTTAACCCACTCCACCACCTGCTCAGACCCCTAAAAGAGATGGTAATTTCGGAGTATTTATATACTCCAAAGACCACCACCTCCCAAGAGCACTAGAGCAAGTGATTGGTCATTTTTACGTTTTTTCATCAAGTCCCTGTTAATATGGGAGAACACTGTGTCTATGCTTAAGGCACAACTCTCCTCAACACGAGAGTGAAGTATACAACTTTAGAACACTTTCCCACCAGGAGACTCGAACCCTAGCCAGCACAGAAGCCTTCCAGCAACTGGCATATATATATATGTCGTACCTAGTAGCCAGAATGCACTTCTCGGCCTACTATGCAAGGCCCGATTTGCCTAATAAGCCAAGTTTTCATGAAATAATATATTTTCTCTAATTTTTTTCTTATGAAATGATAAAGCTACCATTTCATTATGTATGAGGTCAATTTTTTGTTATTGGAGATAAAATTAACGTAGATATATGACCGAACCTAACCAACCCTACCTAACCTAACCTAATCTATCTTTATAGGTTAGGTTAGGTTAGGTAGCCAAAAAAGTTAGGTTAGGTTAGGTTAGGTTGGTTAGGTAGTCGAAAAACAATTAATTCATGAAAACTTGGCTTATTAGGCAAATCGGGCCTTTCATAGTAGGCTGAAAAGTGCGTTTTGGCTACTAGGTACGACATATATATATATATATATATATATATATATATATATATATATATATATATATATATATATATGTCGTACCTAATAGGCAGAACTCACTTCTTGGCCTACTATGCAAGGCCCGATTTGCCTAATAAGCC
Organism: Procambarus clarkii; assembly: GCF_040958095.1. Taxonomy (NCBI): domain Eukaryota; kingdom Metazoa; phylum Arthropoda; class Malacostraca; order Decapoda; family Cambaridae; genus Procambarus; species Procambarus clarkii. The sequence goes on from NC_091237.1 coordinate 4,315,863, forward strand.
AAGTTTTCATGAATTAATGTTTTTTCGACTACCTAACCTAACCTAACCTAACTTTTTCTGCTACCTAACCCAACCTAACCTATAAAGATAGGTTAGGTTAGGTTAGGTAGGGTTGGTTAGGTTCGGTCATATATCTACATTAATTTTAACTCTAATAAAAAAAATTGACCTCATACATAATGAAATGGGTACCTTTATTATTTCATAAGAAAAAAAATAGAGAAAATATATTAATTCAGGAAAACTTGGCTTATTAGGCAAATCGGGCCTTGCATAGTAGGCTGAGAATTGCGTTCTGGCTACCAGGTACGACATATATATATATATATATATATATATATATATATATATATATATATATATATATATATATATATATATATATATATATATATATATATATATATATATGTGAACAAGCCTGAATGGTCCCCAGGACAATATGCAACTGAAAACTCACACCCCAGAAGTGACTCGAACCCATACTCCCAGAAGCAACGCAACTGGTATGTACAAGATATATATATATATATATATATATATATATATATATATATATATATATATATATATATATATATATATATATATATATATATATATATATATATATATATATATATATATATGTCGTACCTAGTAGCCAGAACGCACTTTCAGCCTACTATGCAAGGCCCGATTTGCCTAATAGGCCAAGTTTTCCAGAATTAATATATTTTCTCAAATTTTTTTCTTATTAAATGATATAGCTACCCATTTTATTATGTATGAAGTCAATTTTTTTTATTCGAGTTAAAATTAACATAGATATATGACCGAACCTAACCAACCCTTCCTAACCTAACCTAACCTATCTCTATAGGTTAGGTTAGGTAGCTGAAAAAGTTAGGTTAGGTTAGGTTAGGTAGGTTAGGTCGTCGAAAAAACATTATTTCATGAAAACTTGGCTTATTAGGCGAATCGGGCCTTGCATAGTAGGCCGAGAAGTGCGTTCTGGCTACTGGGTACGACATATATATATATATATATATATGCAGAATAACCACATATGAAAAATAGAAAATGCTTAACGCGTTTTCGGCTAATTCGCCTTCATCAGAGCAAAGTAGAATGAGGATAAGATTGCTGATCAGACCTTTATATCCGCCTGGGCAGATCACCTGACCACCAAAAATAAGTGGAGGAAAGGAATTATAAGAAAGAAGGTAATTGCAGAAGGCCTATTGGCCCATACAAGGCAGCTCCTATTAATATCTCCAAGTGCTATACGTGTTTAAATGATTGCTATATTGTTTTGACGTGCTATATTGAGGCTTAAATAGGGATCCAACTTGTACATACCGGGGCTCACATTAAGGCTGTTGTTACAATGTTTGATCAGAGCAGACTCGATCACGTTTCGTTCAACAAAATCCTTACTTTTAACAATACATTTTGCCCCTGTGAAGTCGATAGAATGATTACATAAACTGGAATGTAAATACAATGCACTGGATTGCTGGGCTGTACGAATAGCGTATGAATGCTGTTTTAAACGTGAGGAAAGAGTTTTACCTGTCTGGCCGATGTAAACACATGCACACTCATTACAAGGGATGGAATACACACAACCTGCTACAGACGAGGGCGAGTTCTTAATTAACATGGACTTAACTGTATTATCATTTTTGAACACTAGATTAATATTAAGGTTCTTCAGGGCTGGGGCAAGATTTACTAGACCCTCAGAATATGGTAATACCAACGAATTTTTCAGTTCTGGTTTCGACTTAGTAGTCGAAACATATTGTTAGTGTTGGATAACTGTGGATTACGTGGTGACTGGAGGCCTCAGTCACGCTCTTAATTGATCGTTCATCCCTCGGTGTTATTACTCGTGTATTCCACCTTTTTCGTCCCTAGAATATTTTTCAATTACGGCAGATAATCATTTTGGTACCCTGGTACTTTGATTTGTCTTCGGGCCACGTACCCTATCTTCTGCAATCCGACCGAAAGAGGATAGAGGGCCATAGTTCCTCTAGCACGAACTACGCTGTTGAGTAGGGACCTCAACAGCAGTTCTTGTCACCAGTTGACACTCTCACCCCTACACATCGGTCAGAGATTATGATATTTACTCTGGTAGGGAATTGGCTTTCTTTTTCAGAGCACAAAGAACGCTAATTCTGTAAGTATCATCTAGTTAAGTAGGAAACCCCTTGCTTCTGTCCTATAGAGACCCGGCAAGGTATCCCTACATTCTTCGACTACCCTTTCATTTATGAAACAATTAAAAGTTTCATTTGTTTTGAAACTATCAGTTTCATTTATTTAGTAGGATTTTTTTGCCCTTATTCTCGTATATTGAGTGCCGGGTACAAGATTTCCTGCGATTTTGATTGAATAATTATTTAACATCTAATATTAACGTTAATTGTTTTTATATTAACGATTGAATTTCCACAGGATAGTCACCAGCTGCCACGTCATCCTGTTACTGACACTTATAATATCACAGGTATATTCGCTGTACATTTATTTGCTATCTCAAAATGTTTCGTCTCCCAGCATTTCGTAGTGATCCAGCAAGTGAAGTAGGGAACTTAATTCGTGCCAAGAGAACAGAATTACAAATTTTAGCACTAGAGTATCAATTAGATGTTCCCCATGGAGCCAACAAAAGTGACTTGCACAACATTATCCTGGACAACCTCTCTGATGAAGGAATTATAGACTCTGATTCTAACGAACTATTCTATTGCAGATCGGCATGCTCTGGCAGCCATGAAGTTAAAGCTCTAACTAGCGAAAATAGAGCGTGAACAACAAAAAGCTCTCCAGATAAAGAAGGAAGAGCCTGCCCTAAAGAAGGAAGAACAGGAACGCGATGCTGCCCTACAACGTGAGCGTGAGAGGGAACAGCTTGAAGCAAGGAAACGTCACCTGGAGATGCAACGTGAGCACGATAAGAAGCAAGCTGATAGTGTTCTAGAATACCGTCGACAAGAACTTGACTTAGAAACTACACACCACACTCAGCGCCAAAAAGCAACAGCCAGTCTTCCAGTAAGCTTCAATGTCTCCCTGGCAAGTAAGTTAATGCCACCATTCGTTGAGACAGAGATAGATGTGTTTTTTACTACTTTTGAGGCCCTAGCTAAAAGACTTAGCTGGCCTGAAGATCATTGGCCGACACTTCTCAGAGTGCATCTCACAGGTAGAGCTGCGATTACTCTCGGTACCTTAGCGTCTGAAAGTGACTAAAAGACCCTAAAGCATGCAGTTTTAGACGCCTCCTTTCTCTCCACCGAAAGCTACAGACGAAAATTCCGTGATTATCTAAAGGCAAGTGCTACCACCTATTTATAATTTGCCAATGATAAGAAAATATATTTGATGAAATGGCTGGAAGCAGCCCATGTTTCTACATTTTCAGACTTTGTCAACCTTATTCTAGTCGAAGAATTCTTTCTACGTATTCCTGCTTCCATCCGTCTTCACTTAGCGGATTGGGAGGAAACCGACTACATCAGATGTGCGAAGTCGGCTGACACCTACAGCCTTATACACAGCTTGACAACTGACACATCTTCCAGTAAGAAATCTTGGCCTGATTATGACAACGTGAGTACCCATCAAGCAACCTCCCAATTATATTGTAAGTATTGCAAGCTCTATGGACATACTATAGATAAATGTGGAAAAGCCCAGTACAAAGTCTATAGTGAAACTCCTAAACCCAAACCGACTTCTCCTAAGTCCAGTAAGCCTGTGATGAATGTTGATGTTCCTGTTAATGATCTTTCTCTCTTCAGCAAACACCTATACCCTGGAACTGTCTCTGCCAACAGAACAGAGTCGAAGGGAAGTTCTAAAGTGAAGATCTTGAGGGACAGAGCTGCTCTTCAGTATCATTTTGAAATCGCCTGTGCCTAACATCACCTACACCGGGGAGACGGTCCTTATCACTGACCTCACTGCTACCACTCCGTATCCACTCACCAGAGTCCACCTGGATTGTTTTTTCGTGCAAGATGAAGTCCAAGTCGCCATCCAGGAAAAGCTTTTTCCCATGAAAGGGCTACAACTTTTCCTGGGCAACGACTTGGCCGAAGATCTGCAACCTTCCAACTTGATCATCATGGACAAAACCCAGGTATGTGGCTCAGTTTCTTCAAAACTTAAAACACATTCTAGAGAGAGAACGTAAATTCGCTATTGATTATTTATTGAAAGCTCAAGATAGGATGAAGACTCATTTTGACCAACGCAGCAAAATCAGGAAATTTAAAACAGACTTCGTGTTGGCATATTTTCCGATCCCTGGTTCTCCATTGCAAAATAAGTTTTCAGGACTTTACAGCATCAAGGAGTGCAGAAACAGCCACAACTACGTTCTTGAGACTCCAGATAGGCGGCGGAGGACCCAGTTGTGCCACGTCAATCTTTTGAAGGAGTATAAAGGTATTCCCCCACTGTGCTAATATTTCTCTCCACTTTTAAAGATCCATACCTCCACAGTGAGACCTTCCTTGCACTCCTGAAAGCACTGACTCTGAGTCAGTGCCTTCCAACTCAGAAATCCTTACTGATCTTCCTAAATATTTACAGGACTGTAATAGTGCTCCTCTCATCAAAGTTCTTAAAGAACATCAGAAGTTGTTCAGCGATGATCCCCAGGTGTGTAATGTGGTTCAGCATGACATTCAGCTGCTTCTTGACACTCGGCCGATTCAACCCTTCTACCGTATCAGCCCGTACAAAGAGGAAGTTATGCGTGCTGAAGTACAGTACCTCCTGGATCATGGGCTGGCCACCCCTTGTGAGTCCCCTTGGGCCTCACCCTGCATCTTGGTGCCGAAACCTCACGGTAAAGTACGCCTTTGTACTGACTATAGGAAACTGAACCTCGTGACCATCAAGGATGCTTATCCTTTACCTCGCATAGATGATATCCTTGAAGCAGTAGGTGATGCTAATTATTTGACCCAAATTGATTTGTTAAAGGGCTATTACCAAATCAGCCTGACAGAGAGAGCTAAGGAAATATATGCCTTCACCACTCCTTTTGGCCTGTACAGATATGAACGCCTTCCTTTTGGACTGTGTAACGCCCCGGCCACCTTCCAGCGAGCTGTCAACCGCGTCATCTACGGCCTAGATCACACCTACGCCTACTTGGATGACATCATTGTGGCAACTAACACCTGGAGCTAACATCTGCTCCAGCTGCAACGATTGTTCTCCAAGCTCCTGACAGCCGGCCTTACCATCAACTTGGGCAAGTCCACCTTTGCTAAAGGTAAAGTGCGTTATCTTGGTCATGTGATTGGGAGTGGCAGCATTGCTCCTTTAACTATTCACACTCAAGTAATTCAGCATTACCCACAACCAGGAAGCAGCTCCTGCGCTTCCTTGACCTTGCATCTTACTATCGTAGGTTTGTGAAAATTTTTAGTACGGTAGCGACACCATTGATTAATCTGACCAGCCCCAAGCAACGGTATCATTGGACCATTCAACAGATCATTGCCTTTGAACAACTTAAATCTCTGTTATGTTCTGATCCCATTCTCGCCTCTCCAGATATTACGAAGCCCTTCATCATCAATGTCGACGCCAGTGGTACCGGCATCGGGGGCGTCCTGATGCAACAACGTGGCGAAGAGGTTCTTCCTGTCAGCTACTACAGCTACAAGTTGAAGCCCCACCAAAAGAACTATAGCACTATAGAAAAGGAACTCCTCTCCATCATCCTGAATCTGCAACATTTCGAACCTTACCTACAGGGGAATTGGTCTATTACCATCTACTCAGACCACAATCCCCTGCGGTTCCTAAAACAGGCCCAATTCAGCAATCAACGTCTTCTACGCTGGGCTCTGTACTTGCAGAATTATAATCTGGAGCTCTTCTTCATCAAGGGTTCGGATAACATCATAGCTGACGCCCTCTCCAGAGTCTACGAGGTAGACAGCTACCACTCTACCATCTACTGAAGTAACTTAACCGGTAAGAGCAGGCTTCGGGGTAGAGCTGTGATGATGATCTCCTTCAAGAGAGATTTGGCCTGCTCTTTCCTTCATCATGTTACTTCAGTACATCTAAAACATCTAGATACAACTATCAAGAGTAGTACACATTTAGTAGAATACGTTTCTACAGGGGGTATACGTACCCTACACTTGCTCTCCACCTCCCCCTCCTCGCTGTCGCCACTCCATCTTCATCGATCACCAAACTACCACTTCCAGCCAGCACGCTTCTGATTGATGAATCGGCGACTCCACTCGACTTCAGCGCCATCTGCATAGCCGATGACTAAGCGTGCATGAGCCATTGGATTTAAAATATTCTGTGCTCTCAAGGCTGATACATCTATCAGGCATACGCTCTGTGTAATAGTGTAGGTTTTCAGCCAGCTAATATTCTTTTAAAACCAAAAAAAGCATAAAAAACGCATTGAGTAAAATCATCTTTCTGCTGTCCAAAATAAATATCATTTTCATAAGTTTTCTCTGCTTCTCTTCTCACCCTGACATACTCATTCCTGGTTCTCTGGTATCTCTCTCTGGTTTCAGTGTTCTGATATTCCGGAAATTCTTCCACGCCCTTTTGTTTAGTTTCTTTGCTTCCATACATGCCCTATTAAACCATGGATTCTTCTTTTGCTTCTCGGATTTTTCCTTTTGGCCCGGGATGTATCTGCTTACTGCATCCTGACACTTTTGGGTGACATAGTCCATCATATCTTGTTCAGACTTAGCTCTGAGGTCTGTGTCCCAAGGTATTTCCCTTAGGAAGCTTCTCATCTCATAACTTCCCTTTCGGTATGCCAGCCTTTTGTTTCCTAGTTCCTTTTTGGGAGAGATAATTCCAAGCTCTACCATGGAAACAAGGGTAAACAAGAATGTGTGTATGTACTCACCTATTTGTACTCGCCCATTTGTGCTTGCGGGGGTTGAGCTTTGGCTCTTTGGTCCCGCCTCTCAACTGTCAATCAACTGGTGTACAGATTCCTGAGCCTACTGGGATCTATCATATCTACATATAAAACTGTGTATGGCGTCAGCCTCCACCACATCACTGCCTAGTGCATTCCATCCGTTAACTTCTGACACTGAAAAAGTTCCTTCTAACGTCTCTGTGGCTCATGTGGGTACTCAGGTTCCACCTGTGTCCCCTTGTTCGCATCCCACCAGTGTTGAATAGTTTATCCTTGTTTACCCGGTCGATTCCTCTGAGGATTTTGTAGGTTGTGATCATGTCCCCCCTTACTCTTCTGTCTTCCAGTGTCGTAAGGTGCATTTCCCGCAGCCTTTCCTCGTAACTCATGCCTCTTAGTTCTGGGACTAGTCTAGTGGCATACCTTTGGACTTTTTTCAGCTTCGTCTTGTGCTTAACAAGGTACGGGCTCCATGCTGGGGCCGCATACTCCAGGATTGGTCTCATATATGTGGTGTACAAGATTCTGAATGACTCCTTTCACAGGTTCCTGAACGCTGTTCTGATGTTAGCCAGCCTCGCATATGCCGCAGACGTTATTCTTTTTATGTGGGCTTCAGGAGACAGGTTTGGTGTGATATCAACTCCTAGATCTTTCTCTCTGTTCTTTTCATTAAGGACTTTATCTCCTATTCTGTATCCTTGTGTCTGCCCTCCTATTTCCACTGCCTAGTTTCAATACTTTGCATTTACTCGGGTTGAACTTCAACAGCCATTTGTTGGACCATTCACTCAGTCTGTCTAGGTCATCTTGTAGCCTCCTACTATCGTCCTCAGTTCCAATCCTCCTCATAATTTTTGCATCATCGGCAAACATTGAGCGAAACGATTCTATACCCTCTGGGAGATCATTTACATATATCAGAAACAGTATAGGTCCAAGGACTGACTCCTGCGGGACTCCACTCGTAACGTCTCGCCAATCTGAGACATCACCCCTCACACTGACTCGTTGTCTCCTGTTGCTTAGGTACTCCTGTATCCAACGGAGTACCTTCCCTTTCACTCCAGCCTGCATCTCCAGCTTTTTCACTAGCCTCTTGTGTGGCACTGTATCAAAGGCTTTCTGACAATCCAAAAATATGCAGTCTGCCCACCCATCTCTTTCTTGCCTTATTTTTGTTGCCTGGTCGTAGAATTCAAGTAACCCTGTGAGGCAGGACCTGCCATCCCTGAACCCATGTTGATGCTGTGTTACAAAGTTCCTTCGCTCCAGATGCTCCACAAGTTTTTTTCGCACAATCTTCTCCATCAGCTTGCATGGTATGCAGGTTAGGGACACTGGCCTGCAGTTCAGTGCCTCCTGTCTATCCCCTTTCTTGTATATCGGGTACGTTAGCTGCTTTCCAAATTGCTGGCAGTTCCCCTGTTGACAGTGATTTGTTATACACTATGGAAAGTGGGAGGCACAGTTCTTCTGCTCCTTACTTTAGTATCCAAAGGGAGATTCCATCTGGGCCTATAGCCTTTGTCACATCCAACTGTAGTAAACACTTCCTTACTTCCCCGCTGGTAATCTCAAACTCTTCCTGTGGTTCCTGGTTAGCTATTCCCTCTTATCTCTGGGATTTCTCCTTGCTCTAAGGTGAAGACCTCTTGGAATTTCTTATTCAGTTCCTCACACACTTCCTTGTCGTTTGTAGTGAATCCTTCTGCCCCTATCCTTAATTTCATAACCTGTTCCTTTACTGTTGTTTTTCTCCTGATGTGGCTATGAAGCAATTTAGGCTGAGTCTTTGCCTTGCTTGCGATGTCATTTTCGTATTGTGTGTGTGTGTGTGTGTGTGTGTGTGTGTGTGTGTGTGTGTGTGTGTGTGTGTGTGTGTGTGTGTGTGTGTGTGTGTGTGTACTCACCTAGTTGTACTCACCTAGTTGTGCTTGCGGGGGTTGAGCTCTGGCTCTTTGGTCCCGCCTCTCAACCGTCAATCAACAGGTGTACAAGTTCCTGAACCAACTGGGGTCTATCATATCTACACTTGAAACTGTGTATGGAGTCAGCCTCCACCACATTGCTTCCTAATGCATTCCGTTTGTCAACCACTCTGACACTAACAAAGTTCTTTCTAATATCTCTGTGGCTCATTTGGGCACTCAGTTTCCACCTGTGTCCCCTAGTGCGTATGCCCCTTGTGTTAAATAGCCTGTCTTTATCAACCCTGTCGATTCCCTTTGAGAATCTTGAATGTGGTGATCATGTCCCCACTAACTCTTCTGTCTTCCAAAAAAGTGAGGCTCAATTCCCGTAGTCTCTCCTCGTAGCTCATACCTCTCAGCTCGGGTACTAGTCTCGTGGCAAACCTTTGAACCTTTTCCAGTTTAGTCTTATGCTTGACTAGATATGGACTCCATGCTGGAGCTGCATACTCCAGGATTGGTCTGACATATGTGGTATATAATGTTCTGAAAGATTCCTTACACAAGTTTCTAAAGGCCGTTCTTATGTTAGCCAACCTGGCATATGCTGCTGATGTTATCCTCTTGATATGAGCTTCAGGGGACAGGTCTGGCGTGATATCAACCCCCAGGTCTTTCTCTCTCTCTGACTCTTGAAGTATTTCATCTCCCAAGTGATACCTTGTATCTGGTCTCCTGCTTCCTACCCCTATCTTCATTACATTACATTTGCTTAGGTTAAACTCTAACAGCCATTTGTTCGACCATTCCTGTAGCTTGTCCAGGTCTTCTTGAAGCCTCAAGCTGTCCTCCTCTGTCTTAACCCTTCTCATAATTTTGGCAAACATTGAGAAGAATGAGTCTATACCCTCTGGGAGATCGTGTGTGTGTGTGTGTGTGTGTGTGCGTGCGTGCGTGCGTGCGTGCGTGTGTGTGTGTGTGTACTCACCTATTTGTGCTTGCAGGATCGAGCATTGACTCTTGGATCCCGCCTTTCCAGCTATCGGTTGTTTACAGCAATGACTCCTTTCCCATTTCCCTATCATATATAGTTTTAAAAGTATGAATAGTATTTGCTTCCACAACCTGTTCCTTAAGTGTATGCCATTTTTCCACTTCTCTCACGCTAAAAGAAAACTTCCTAACATCTCTGTGACTCATCTGAGTTTCCAGTTTCCACCCATGTCCCCTCGTTCTGTTATTATTATGCGTGAACATTTCATCTATTTCCTTTTTGTCAATTCCCCTGAGAATTTTTTATGTCCCTGTTACGGCCCTCTTGGGTCGCAACTGGGTTCTTTCTCTGATGTTTGTAGAGCTTGGGGTATCCGGCCCCAAGCTAGTAGTGGCTTTCAAGGTGTGTGCTCCGTAACGCAAGTAAATTAAAGGGGAAGGGATAAAACTGCTCAGAAATAAATATATATTCACCACCACCAATAAATAAATATATAAACAGTCACACGCTGTTACTATAACTACACGTATTTACAATCACTTGTCTTCCTCCGAAGACACAGGATGCTCTGCTAACGGTGCTCAAGACGAGTAGCCCTGGTTCTCTTCTTGTGGCCTCTAGATGAATCCTTAGATTCTCCCAGCGAGTCTACCCCAGCCACAGGCCAGCCAAATCACAGTCCCACTGGGTGCACCGTCGTGGAGGCCGTCAACCACAAATCCAGCCTGTAGCTGGAAGGTTCCAATCAGCAACGCTGCGTAGGCCACTCCACGACCGATACTTGGGTTGCGAGCCCAAGGCAGGAGCCTCGTGTGATTTCACAGGTCACTCTCCTCACCACAACACCCCAGTGGTTAGTCTTCTCCACCAGTCAGTCCCGGGCACGACAAATCCTCAACTGCTACGTCACAGGCAGGCTAACACAACAGTGTTCATCCCGGGGGGGTGACTCACAGCTTCTACAGCAAATGCGTGGAGGTTCTACGGCTGCCTTGGGTAAACTGATCCAACTTCCATTACAGCAGTCCCAGGTCGACTCTGTAATCAGACACGCCATCAGTACCGGTTACACTCTAGGGCACCTCACTTACAGGCTTAGACACAAACGCCCACCTATCCACTCCATAGATGGCGTTGCTGTCTAAGCGTCACCTCACTAGAGGTCAGCAGCGGCTGTGTTATGAGCTGATCAGGACGGGAAACCAGCCCTCGTGGCTGGTATATCCTGTCCTCACTATATGGCGCCATCCATTTGGAGGGGGTTTCGGGAGCTGACCCACAGATGGCGCGGTCGTCACTGCTCCGTGCTCGGACGCTGGGCTCGGGTCCGTAACACCTCCCCACCAAAAAAAATTTGGTTTGGGGTTCTATAAAGAAAAACATAAACCAAATTAGTATGTGGATACAACTCCACATGGACTCTCATATATTACGAACTGGAGTGGCGAGGATGTCCTGTCCACAGAACTGTCCGAACGGGAAACTCTGGCACAGATGAAACTTGAAGATGGTAGGCAATGACCTGCCTGAAGGTCACCTTCCACACCTCCACTGCGATGTCAAGCAGGGGCATAATCTCACGTGCCTCGAGTAAGGATCGGTATTGACACGATCTGGGGCGACTCGACACTTCCCTGTGTCGTGGCACCGATGATGGCTGGTCACAGACGGCATTTCTGGTACCGGTCCGGTAGTCCTTCAGGGAGACGTGAACCTGAAATACAGGGGTCTGATATTTTAGAGTGACAGCGACAGTGGGTAAGTCAGTACTTACAGCATACGCCTCTACTAGGCTCACACCTAGTTCCAACAGGGCTGCTCGTACATCGAGGATGGCATTCGCTCTGCCATCGTCAGGTCGACCAACGTTCCGTATAACGCTGCATCCCAGCTCAGCAATCACACGGGGGGTGTCAACCTGTCGGAAACAGTCACTCATAATATCACATCTCGTACCTCCTGTATCTACCATCACCTTCCAGGTCCCTCTTTTGACTGCAACACTCACAGTGCACGTCTCGAATCCCTGGGATCTCTTCGCGATGTTCATGGGAGCCATCATCCGTCGGGACGTCCACTGGTCCTTACTGAGAACACACACGAGAAAAAGACAAAATACTGCTAAGAGACATATGGCCAACTGAGGGATAAGCTTCCTGAGCCTGTAATGCCCATAACCGGCTAGATCCATTAGCCTGGTTTGGACCGAAGAGGGCACTATAACCTTCACACATACCTCACATACCTCCGACGTCTGGGGAATCTCTGGCCGGTTCAATGAACTCTGTACCTTGCCATACCGCAAGTACTCATCCGCCTTCGCTCCAGACTCGTTGGTATCCGTGGGTGCTTGTACACAGGCCTCTCTTCTCGCTCCGTCGCTTCTGCCACCATAACCTTATGCTTCTTGTCGGGAGAAGGATCAGGAGACTCTGCTAGAATACTGTAGACTCTGTCGTCAATCTGTCGGGTAGAGGACAAATTAAACATATTACTTAATTCCGGGTTTGACTGTACCTGGATATTACCACTGCCTGCTGTTACCTCAGACCTTGCTGTTCCGGCTGACTCGTCCACAATCTTGGGATGATTGTTGCTCCAATCTGTCACCAAGTCGTTGGCTAGTACCAAGTCAATCCCAGCTATAGGTAGGGTATCGACTACTGCCAACGCACATGTGCCGCTGAAGTAAGGCGAGTCGAGATGTATCGGCACTAAAGGGGCGATGTACTGCGTCCTAGGAAACCCAACCAGGACAACCTTTTGTCTCCCGTCCACACGCACTCCCTCGGGTAACGAGCTTCTCACGATCAGGGACTGGGCTGCTCCACTATCTCTGAGCACTACAACTGATCTACCAGTATGATCACTCGTTACATACCCGTCTGAAGTGTGTGGGGAAAACAATCTTGGTTCTTCCTGAGTAGTCGTAGACTGGCTTCCTGCTGGTGGTGTCACACAGCTCACTAACATCACCTCCCTACGTGGGCCGCTACCTCTTCTGCCTCGGCACATAGCAGCTATATGCCCTTTCTGCCCACAAGTCCAGCACACCATATTCCTCCTCGGACTCCGGTGTTTCGGACTACTAGGACTGGTCCTTCGAGGGCTACTTGGGGGCGTCTTCTCAGCGCTTCGTGGGACGGGTCTCTCGTCGTCATGACGAGGTTTGTCAAACCGGCGTGGGTAATTTCTCGGGACATACTTAGCAGAAGGTCTATGCGTTAGGATGTACTCTTCAGCCATGGTGGCTGCCTCACATAAGGTCTCCACCTGCTGCTCTTCTAAGTACGTCTTCAGATCACCAGACAGACAGTCTTTGAAGTCCTCTAACAGTATGAGCTGCTCGATGTCTTCTTTGGTTTCCACCTTCCGAGAGGCACACCATTCCTGGAAAAGTCGTTCCTTAATGGTCGCCAATTCAGTGAAAGTGTGCTCTGAGGTCTTTTTCAGGTTTCTAAACTTTTGCCTGTACGCCTCAGGTACCAATTGGTACGCCATGAGCACTACCTTCTTCACCTTGTCGTAATCGCCAGAGTCGTCAAGGGACAACGTGGAGTAGGCGATTTGGGCCTTCCCAGTCAAGACTGACTGTATCATGAAGGCCCAATTCTCCTTTGGCCACTCCAAAGAGGCTGCGACTTTCTCGAAGGCCGCGAAGAACTTCGAAACTTCCTTGTCGTTGAACTTCGGGACCATTTTGATGTTCCTTACCGGATCGAAAATACTTGTGTCCGTTGTTTGCCTCCGACCACCTAATCGCAATACTTCTAGCTCATGTTGTCTCTCTTTTTCCTCTCTGTCTCGTCGTTCTTGCCTATCTCGTTCTTCTCTTTCTCGTTCTTCTCTCTCTCGTTTCTCTTCTCTTTCTCGTTCTTCTCTCTCTCGTTTCTCTTCTCTTTCTCGTTCTTCTCTCTCTCGTTTCTCTTCTCTTTCTCACTCTTCCTTCCTTTCTTCTAATTCTAAACGCCTCATCTCCAATTCCTTTTCTAGTCTCTCTCTTTCCATTTCTAATTTCTTATCTTCTCTCTCTCTCGCTTTCTCTTCTCTCTCTTTAGCGATTTCTAGCTCTTTCCATTCTATTTCACGGTGGATCTCTAGTTCACGCATTTTCACAGTAAGTAAACTTATATCCAGTTCACTCTCATCACTTTCGACATCACTGCTCTTACCTTCCTTATCAGTGGAAGCCATATCCTCACCTTCTTTTATACTATGGGCTTCGCTTTCCTTTTTCTCCTCGGCCATCAAGTGTTTGTGAACCTTTGACAAGATTTCCACACGAGAATCACTGGCACGTATCTTTATCTCCAGGTAGGCACTAACTAAGACGAGTTCTTGTTTCCCCAGATATTTTAATCTGGCAAGACAGTCCTCCTTGTTCAGAAAGGCCTGAACATCGTCCAGATCGTCGATGGTAGCTTTTTCTGCCATTGTCACTTGGTACACTAGCACTTAACACACCGCTTCACTTTAGCACTTAACGCACCGAGCACTGGTCTATGTCAATATTGCACTTTATCGCACCTAGCGCCTCACTTGCCAATATTGCACGTAATTACACCGGGCACCGCACTACACAATATTGCACTTAATCACAGCGAGCACCGCACTCCGCAATATTGCACTGAATCACCCCGAGCACCACACAGGATGTATAACGTCCTAATAGTCACACACAGGGGGAATTATTTACAGGGATTGCGCCACTTCAACACCCCTGTCAAACATACTTGACAAGGGTTCGGATCCCGCTGGGGATGCCAATTATGTTACGGCCCTCTTGGGTCGCAACTGGGTTCTTTCTCTGATGTTAGTAGAGCTTGGGGTATCCGGCCCCAAGCTAGTAGTGGCTTTCAAGGTGTGTGCTCCGTAATGCAAGTAAATTAAAGGGGAAGGGATAAAACTGCTCAGAAATAAATATATATTCACCACCACCAATAAATAAATATATAAACAGTCACACGCTGTTACTATAACTACACGTATTTACAATCACTTGTCTTCCTCCGAAGACACAGGATGCTCTGCTTAACGGTGCTCAAGACGAGTAGCCCTGGTTCTCTTCTTGTGGCCTCTAGACGAATCCTTAGATTCTCCCAGCGAGTCTACCCCGTCCACAGGCCAGCCAAATCACAGTCCCACTGGGTGCACCGTCGTGGAGGCCGTCAACCACAAATCCAGCCTGTAGCTGGAAGGTTCCAATCAGCAACGCTGCGTAGGCCACTCCACGACCGATACTAGGGTTGTGAGCCCTAGGCAGGAGCCTCGTGTGATTTCACAGGTCACTCTCCTCACCACAACACCCCAGTGGTTAGTCTTCTCCACCAGTCAGTCCCGGGTACGACAAATCCTCAACTGCTACGTCACAGGCAGGCTAACACAACAGTGTTCATCCGGGGGGTGACTCACAGCTTCTACAGCAAATGCGTGGAGGTTCTACGGCTGCCTTGGGTAGACTGATCCAACTTCCATTACAGCAGTCCCAGGTCGACTCTGTAATCAGACATGTCATCAGTACCAGTTACACTCTAGGGCACCTCACTTACAGGCTTAGACACAAACGCCCACCTATCCACTATCCACAAGCTTCACCTCACTAGAGGTCAGCAGCGGCTGTGTTATGAGCTGATCAGGACGGGAAACCAGCCCTCGTGGCTGGTATATCCTGTCCTCACTAGATGGCGCCGTCCATTTGGAGGGGGTTTCGGGAGCTGACCCACAGATGGCGCGGTCATCACTGCTCCGTGCTCGGAGGCTGGGCTTGGGTCCGTAACAGTCCCTATCATATCTCCTCTCTCCCTTCTTTTCTCTAGTGTCGTAAGGTTCAGTTCCTTCTGACGCTCTCCATATCCCATCCCTCGTAACTCTGGGACAAGCCTCATCGCAATCCTCTGAACCTTCTCCAGTTTCTTTATGTGTTTCTTCAGGTGGGGGCTCCATGATGGCGCGGCATACTCTAAGACGGGTCTCACGTAGGCAGTGTAAAGCGCCCTAAAAGCCTCCTCATTTAGGTTTCTGAATGAAGTTCTAATTTTCGCCAGTGTAGAGTACGCTGCTGTCGTTATCCTATTTATATGTGCCTCAGGAGTTAGATTAGGTGTCACATCCTCTCCTAGGTCTCTTTCTTGAATCGTTACAGGTAGGCTGTTCCCCTTCATTGTGTACTGTCCCTTTGGTCTCCTGTCACCTGATCCCATTTCCATAACTTTACATTTACTGGTGTTAAACTCCAGTAGCCATTTCCCTGACCATCTCTGCAACTTGTTTAAGTCCTCTTGGAGGATCCTACAATCCTTGTTTGTCACAACTCTTCTCATTAATTTTGCGTCATCCGCAAACATTGCCATGTATGATTCCACTCCTGTAAACATATCATTTACGTAAATTAGAAAGATGATTGTTCCCAGCACCGATCCTTGAGGTACTCCACTTGTTACTGTTCACCAGTCCGACTTCTTGCCCCTTACCATTACCCTCTGGCTCCTTCCTGTTAGGTAGTTCTTCACCCATACTAGAGCCTTTCCACTTACTCCTGCCTGCCTCTCAAGTTTGTATAGCAGTCTCATGTGCGGTACTGTATCAAAGGCCTTTTGGCAGTCAAGAAATATGCGGTCTGCCCAGCCTTCTCTGTCCTGCCTTATCCTTGTTACTTTATCATAGAATTCTAAAAGGTTTGTTAGGTATGATTTCCCTGTCCAGAACCCATGTTGGTGCTTGTTTACAAACCCAATGCTCTCCAGGTGCTCAACAAGTCTTAGCCTAATTATTCTTTCAAGTATTTTGCAGGGGATGCTTGTCAGTGATACGGGTCTGTAGTTAAGTGCCTCCTCCCTATCACCTTTCTTGAAAATCGGTACAACATTTGTCTCCTTCCAGCAACTGGGCAATTCTCCCGACATAAGTGACTCATTAAAGATCATTGCCAGAGGCACGCTGAGAGCCTGCGCTTCCTCTTTAAGTATCCACGGTGATACTTTGTCTGGTCCAACAGCTTTATTTGCATCCAGTGTTAAGAACTGTTTCATTACCTCCTCTGCTGTCACCTCTATATCTGATAGTCTTTCATCTAGGGTAATCGCTTCTAACAATGGGAGTGGCTCAGGCTCGGTTGTGAACACTCCATGGAATTTTGCATTCAGTACCTCGCAGATTTCCTTGTCGCTTTCTGTATATGCCCCTTCTGTTTTCCTCAGTCTTGTCACTTGGTCATTTACCGACATCTTCCTTCTTATATGGCTATGTAGTAATTTAGGTTGCTTTTTCGCTTTGACTGCAATATCATTCTCATAATTTCTTTCCGACACTCGTCTTATGTTAATGTAATCATTCCTAGCTCTGTTACATCTAATCCTGTTGTCCTCTGTCCTTTGTCTTCTGTACCTCCTCCAATCCCTCCTGCTTCTCACCTTTGCTTCCTGACACTGTCTATTAAACCATGGGTTATTATATTCCCTCCTGCTTTTTTCTTTTATTGTTGGAATAAATCTCTCTTCAGCCTCCTTGCATTTCAATATGACGTGGTTCATCATACCTTGCACTGTTTTTCCTCGAAGTTCTTCCTCTCACTGCACTTCTCCCAGGTAGTCCCTTATTCTTCTGTAGTCCCCTTTTCTGTAATCAAGTCTCCTTTCCCGGACCTCTTGTCCTTTGGTCACAATTTTAAGCTCCATCATGTAGTCAAAGACTAGGACACAATGGTCACTGGCT
>NC_091237.1:4335907-4348407 GCF_040958095.1 Procambarus clarkii
AACTGAGTAAATTCGATACACAGGATCTTCCAGATCGAAAACCATACTGTCTGTCTGATATTATATCATTTCTCTCCAGGTGTTCTACCCATTTAGTTTTAATTATTTTTTCCAATATTTTGACTATTACACTTGTCAATGATACAGATCTATAATTAAGGGGGTCTTCCCTGCTTCCACTTTTGTAGATTGGAACAATGTTAGCGTGTGTGTGTGTGTGTGTGTAGGTGTACTCACCTAGTTGTACTCACCTAGTTGTGTTTGCGGGGGATGAGCTCGGCTCTTTGGTCCCGCCTTTCAACCGTCAATCAACAGGTGTACAGATTCTTGAGCCTATTGGGCTCTATCATATCTACACTTGAAACTGTTTATGGAGTCAGCCTCCACCACATCACTTCCTAATGCATTCCATTTACTAACTACTCTGACACTGAAAAAGTTCTTTCTAATGTATCTGTGGCTCATTTGGGCACTCAGTTTCCACCTGTGTCCCCTTGTGCGTGTTCCCCTTGTGTTAAATTGACTGTCTTTATCTACCCTATCAATTCCCTTCAGAATCTTGAATGTGGTGATCGTGTCCCCCCCTAACTCCTCTGTCTTCCAGCGAAGTGAGGTTTAATTCCCGTAGTCTCTCCTCGTAGTTCATACCTCTCAGCTCGGGTACTAGTCTGGTGGCAAACCTTTGAACCTTTTCCAGTTTAGTCTTATCCTTGACTAGATATGGACTCCATGTTGGGGCTGCATACTCCAGGATTGGTCTAACATATGTGGTATACAAAGTTCTGAATGATTCTTTACACAAGTTTCTGAATGCCGTTCGTATGTTGGCCAGCCTGGCATATGCCGCTGATGTTATCCGCTTGATATGTGCTGCAGGAGACAGGTCTGGCGTGATATCAACCCCCAAGTCTTTTTCCTTCTCTGACTCCTGAAGAATTTCCTCTCCCAGATGATACCTTGTATCTGGCCTCCTGCTCCCTACACCTATCTCCATTACATTACATTTGGTTGGGTTAAACTCTAACAACCATTTGTTTGACCATTCCTTCAGCTTGTCTAGGTCTTCTTGAAGCCTCAAACAGTCCTCTTCTGTTTTAATCCTTCTCATAATTTTAGCATCGTATGCAAACATTGAGAGCAATGAATCAATACCCTCCGGGAGATCATTTACATATATCAGAAACAAGATAGGACCGAGTACAGAGCCCTGTGGGACTCCACTGGTGACTTCACGCCAATCGGAGGTCTCACCCCTCACCGTAACTCTCTGCTTCGTATTGCTTAGATACTCCCTTATCCACTGGAGCACCTTACCAGCTACACCTGCCTGCCTCTCCAGCTAATGTACCAGCCTCTTATGCGGTACTGTGTCAAAGGCTTTCCGATTGTGTGTGTGATTGTGTGTGTAATTATGTGTGTGTGACTGTGTGTGTGTGTGTGTTTGTGTGTGTGTGTACTCACCTAATTGTACTCACCTATTTGTGCTTGCGGGGGGTTGAGCTTTGGCTCTTTTGTCCCGCCTCTCAACCGTCAATCAACTGGTGTACAGATTCCTGAGCCTACTGGGCTCTATCATGTCTACATTTGAAACTGTATAGAGTCAGCCTCCACCACATCACTTCCTAGTGCATTCCATTTACTAACTACTCTGACACTGAAAAAGTTCTTTCTAATGTCTCTGTAGCTCAATTGGGTACTCAGCTTCCACCTGTGTCCCCTTGTTCGCGTCCCACCAGTGTTGAATAGTTCATCCTTGTTTACCCGGCCGATTCCCCTGAGGATTTTGAAGGTTGTGATCATGTCCCCTCCTTACTCTTCTGTCTTCCAGTGTCGTAAGGTGCATTTCCCGTAGCCTTTCCTCACAACTCATGCCTCTTAGTTCTGGGACAAGTCTAGTAGCATAACTATGGACTTTTTCCAGCTTCGTCTTGTGCTTGACAAGGTATGGGCTCCATGCTGGGGCCGCATACTCCAGGATTGGTCTTACATATGTTGTGTACAAGATTCTGAATGATTCATTACACAGGTTCCTGAACGCCGTTCTGATGTTAGCCAGCCTCGCATATGCCGCAGACGTTATTCTCTTTATGTGGGCTTCAGGAGACAGGTTTGGTGTGATATCAACTCCTAGATCTTTCTCTCTGTTTGTTTCATTAAGTACTTCATCTCCTATTCTGAATCCTGTGTCTGCCCTCCTATTTCCACTGCCTAGTTTCAATACTTTGCATTTACTCGGGTTGAACTTCAACAGCCATTTGTTGGACCATTCACTCAGTCTGTCTAGGTCATCTTGTAGCCTCCTCCTATCGTCCTCAGTTTCAATCCTCCTCATAATTTTTGCATCATCGGCAAATATTGAGAGAAACGATTCTATACCCTCTGGGAGATCATTTACATATATCAGAAACAGTATAGGTCCAAGGACTGACCCCTGCGTGACTCCACTAGTAACGTCTCGCCAATCTGAGACCTCACCCCGCACACTGACTCGTTGTCTCCTGTTGCTTAGGTACTCCTGTATCCAACGGAGTACCTTATCTTTCACACCAACCTGCATCTCCAGCTTTTTCACTAGCCTCTTGTGTGGCACTGTATCAAAGGCTTTCTGACAATCCAAAAATATGCAGTCTGCCCACCCATCTCTTTCTTGCCTTATTTTTGTTGCATGGTCGTAGAATTCAAGTAACCCTGTGAGGCAGGACCTGCCATCCCTGAATCCATGTTGATGCTCTGTTACAAAGTTCGTTCGCTCCAGGTGCTCCACTAGCTTTCTTCGCACAATCTTCTCCATCAGCTTGCATGGTATGCAGGTTAGGGACACTGGCCTGTAATTCAGTGCCTCCTGTCTATCCCCTTTCTTGTATATCGGGACTACGTTAGCTGCTTTCCAAATTGCTGGCAGTTCCCCTGTTGACAGTGATTTGTTATACACTATGGAGAGTGGGAGGCACAGTTCTTCTGCTCCTTCCTTTAGTATCCAAGTGGAGATTCCATCTGGGCCTATAGCCTTTGTCACATACAACTCTAGTAAACACTTCCTTACTTCCCCGCTGGTAATCTCAAACTCTTCCTGTGGTTCCTGGTTAGCTATTCCCTCTCTTATCTCTGGGATTTCTCCTTACTCTAAGGTGAAGACCTCTTGGAATTTCTTATTCAGTTCCTCACACATTTCCTTGTCGTTTGTAGTGAATCCTTCTGCCCCTATCCTTAATTTCATAACCTGTTCCTTTACTGTTTTTTTTCTCCTGATGTGGCTATGAAGCAATTCAGGATGAGTCTTTGCCCTGCTTGCGATGTTATTTTCGTATTGTGTGTGTGTTTGTGTACTCACCAAGTTGTACTCACCTAGTTGTGCTTGCAGGGGTTGAACTCTGGTTCTTTGGTCCCGCCTCTAAATTGTACTCACCTAATTGTGCTTGCGGGGGGTTGAGCTTTGGCTCTTTGGTCCCGCCTCTCAACTGTCAATCAACTGGTGTACAGATTCCTGAGCCTACTGGGCTCTATCATATCTACATTTGAAACTGTGTATGGAGTCAGCCTCCACCACATCACTTCTTAGTACATTCCATTTATTAACTACTCTGACACTGAAAAAATTCTTTCTAACGTCTCTGTGGCTTATCTGGGAACTAAGTTTCCACTTGTGTCCCCTTGTTCGTGTCCCACCCGTGCTGAAGAATTTGTCTTTGTCCACCCTGTCAATTCCCCTGAGAATTTTGTAGGTGGTTATCATATCTCCCCTTACTCTTCTGTTTTCCAGGGATGTGACGTTCAGCTCCTTTAGCCTTTCCTCGTAGCTCAATCCTCTCAGTTCCGGGACGAGCCTGGTGGCATACCGCTGAATCTTCTCTAAATTTGTCTTGTGTTTAACTAGGTATGGACTCCAGGCTGGAGCTGCATACCCCAGGATTGGTCTTACATAAGTGGTATACAGGGTTCTGAAAGATTCCTTACACAAGTTTCTGAAGGCAGTTCTTATGTTGGCCAGTCTAGCATATGCCGCTGATGATATTCTTTTGATGTGGGCCTCTGGGGACAGGTTCGGTGTGATATCAACCCCCAGATCCTTTTCTCTATTTGACTCTTGCAGGATTTCACCTCCCAGATGATACCTTGTGTTCAGGCTCCTGCTCCCTTCGCCTAATTTCATCACCTTACACTTTCCCGAGTTAAACTTTAGCAGCCATTTTCTAGACCATTCCTCCAGTTTATCCTGTAGTCTCTGTCTATCTTCATCCGTCTTGATTCTTCTCATAATTTTTGCATCATCAGCAAACATCGAGAGGAATGAGTCTATACCCTCTGGAAGATCGTTCACATATATTAGAAACAGGATGGGTCCAAGTACTGAGCCCTGTGGGACTCCGCTGGTGACATCTCGCTACTCTGATGTCTCCCCCCTCACCGTTACTCGCTGTTTCCTGTTGCTTAAGTACTCCCTTATCCATTGGAGCACCTTCCCTTTTACTCCTGCCTGTTGCTCCAACTTTTTTAACAGCCTTTTATGGGGTACTGTGTCAAAGGCTTTTTGTCAATCCAGGAAAATGCAGTCGGCCCACCCTTCTCTTTCCTGCCTAATTTTTGTTGCCTGGTCATAAAATTCTATTAAACCTGTGAGGCACGATTTACCATCTCTGAACCCATGTTGGTGGTGCGTTACAAAGTTATTTCCCTACAGATGCTCTACGAGCCTTTTCCTCACGATCTTCTCCATCACCTTGCATGGTATACAAGTTAAGGAAACTGGCCTGTAATTCAGTGCCTCTTTCCTGTCACCCTTTTTGTATATTGGGACCACGTTAACTGTCTTCCAACTTTCTGGTAAGTCTCCTGTTTCCAGTGACCTGTTATACATAATAGAGAGTGGCACACTTAGTGTTTCTGCACCTTCCTTTAGTATCCATGGTGAGATTCTATCAGGCCCAACAGCCATTGTCACATCCAGCTCCAGTAGACACCTTTTGACATCTTCAGTGGTGAGGTCAAATTCCTCCAAGGTTGCTTGGTTTGCCGCCACCTCATTTATTGCAGGGGCTTCTCCTTGTTCTATTGTGAAGTCCTCCTGGAATCTCTTGTTGAGTTCTTCTCACACCTCCTTGTCATTCTCTGTGTATCTGTTCTCCCCTTTCCGCAGCTTCATCTCTTGTTCCTTCTCTGCTGTTTTCCTCCTGATGTGGCTGTGGAGCAGCTTTGGTTGGGTCTTGGCTTTACTCGCGATGTCATTTTCAAACTGTCTCTCTGCTTCCCTCCTCACTCTGATGTACTCATTTCTGGCCCTCTGGTATCTCTCCCTGCTCTCTGGTGTTCTGTTATTTCTGTAGTTTCTCCATGTTCTTTTACTCAGTTGTTTCGCTACCTTACATTCCTGGTTGAACCATGGGTTTTTCTGTTGTTTTTCGTTTTTCTCCTGTTGGAGAAAACTTTGTGTGTGTGTGTGTGTGTGTGTGTGTGTGTGTGTGTGTGTGTGTGTGTGTGTGTGTGTGTGTGTGTGTGTGTACTCACCTATTTGTACTCACCTATTTGTGTTTGCGGGGGTTGAGCTTTGGCTCTTTGGTCCCGTCTCTCAACTGTGTGTGTGTGTGTGTGTGTACTCACCTAGTTGTACTCACCTAGTTGTGTTTGCGGGGGTTGAGCTCTGGCTCTTTGGTCCCGCCTCTCAACCGTCAATCAACAGGTGTACAGATTCCTGAGCCTATCGGGCTCTATCATATCTACACTTGAAACTGTGTATGGAGTCAGCCTCCACCACATCACCCCCTAATGCATTCCATTTGTCAACCACTCTGACACTAAAAAAGTTCTTTCTAATATCTCTGTGGCTCATTTGGGCGCTCAGTTTCCACCTGTGTCCCCTTGTGCATGTTCCCCTTGTGTAAAATAGACTGTCTTTATCTACCCTATCAATTCCCTTCAGAATCTTGAATGTGGTGATCATGTCCCCCGTAACTCTTCTGTCTTCCAGCGAAGTGAGGTTTAATTCCTGTAGTCTCTCCTCATAGCTCATACCTCTCAGCTCGGGTACTAGTCTGGTGGCAAACCTTTGAACCTTTTCCAGTTTAGTCTTATCCTTGACTAGGTATGGACTCCATGTGTGTGTGTGTGTGTGTGTGTGTGTGTGTGTGTGTGTTTACTAGTTGTGTTTTTACGGGGGTTGAGCTTTTCTCTTTCGGCCCGCCTCTCAACTGTCAATCAACTGTTTACTAACTACTTTTTTTTTTTTTTTTCCACACCACACACACACACACACACACCCCAGGAAGCAGCCCGTGACAGCTGACTAACTCCCAGGTACCTATTTACTGCTAGGTAACAGGGGCATTCAGGCTGAAAGAAACTTTGCCCATTTGTTTCTGCCTCGTGCGGAAATCGAACCCGCGCCACAGAATTACGAATCCTGCACGCTATCCACCAGGCTACGAGGCCCCTGTACCTCAGTTGTGTGTGTGTGTGTGTGTGTGTGTGTGTGTGTGTGTGTTTGTATGTGTTTGTGTGTGTGTACTCACCTAATTGTGCTTGCGGGGGTTGAGCTCTGGCTCTTTGGTCCCGCCTCTCAACCGTCAATCAACTGGTGTACAGATTCCTGAGCCTATTGGGCTCTATCATATCTACATTTGAAACTGTGTATGGAGTCAGCCTCCACCACATCACTTCCTAATGCATTCCATTTACTAACTACTCTGACACTCAAAAAGTTCTTTCTAACGTCTCTGTGGCTCATTTGGGTACTCAGCTTCCACCTGTGTCCCCTTGTTCGCGTCCCACCAGTGTTGAATAGTTCATCCTTGTTTACCCGGTCCATTCCCCTGAGGATTTTGTAGGTTGTGATCATGTCCCCCCTTACTCTTCTGTCTTCCAGTGTCGTGAGGTGCATTTCCCGCAGCCTTTTCTCATAACTCATGCCTCTTAGTTCTGGGACTAGTCTAGTAGCATACCTTTGGACTTTTTCCAGCTTCGTCTTGTGCTTGACAAGGTACGGGCTCCATGCTGGGGCCGCATACTCCAGGATTGGTCTTACATATGTGGTGTACAAGATTCTGAATGATTCCTTACACAGGTTCCTGAACGCCGTTCTGATGTTAGCCAGCCTCGCATATGCCGCAGACGTTATTCTCTTTATGTGGGCTTCAGGAGACAGGTTTGGTGTGATATCAACTCCTAGATCTTTCTCTCTGTCTGTTTCATTAAGTACTTCATCTCCTATTCTGTATCCTGTGCCTGGCCTCCTGTTTCCACTTCCTAGTTTCATTACTTTGCATTTACTCGGGTTGAACTTCAACAGCCATTTGTTGGACCATTCACTCAGTCTATCCAGGTCATCTTGTAGCCTCCTACTATCATCCTCTGTTTCAATCCTCCTCATAATGTGTGTGTGTGTGTGTACTCACCTATATGTACTCACCTATATGTGCTTGCAGGATCGAGCATTGACTCTTGGATCCCGCCTTTCGAGCATCGGTTGTTTACAGCAATGACTCCTGTCCCATTTCCCTATCATACCTGGTTATAAAATTATGAATAGTATTTGCTTCCACAACCTGTTCCTGAAGTGCATTCCATTTCCCCACTACTCTCACGCTAAAAGAAAACTTCCTAACATCTCTGTGACTCATCTGAGTTTCAAGCTTCCACCCATGTCCTCTCGTTCTGTTACTATTCCGTGTGAACATTTCGTCTATGTCCACTCTGTCAATTCCTCTGAGTATCTTATACGTTCCTATCATGTCCCCCCTCTCCCTTCTTCTTTCTAGTGTCGTAAGGCACAGTTCCCTCAGGCGCTCTTCATACCCCATCCCTCGTAGCTCTGGGACGAGTCTCGTTGCAAACCTCTGAACCTTTTCCAGTTTCATTATATGCTTCTTCAGATGGGGACTCCATGATGAGGCGGCATACTCTAAGACTGGCCTTACGTAGGCAGTGTAAAGCGCCCTAAATGCCTCCTTACTTAGGTTTCTGAATGATGTTCTAACTTTTGCCAGTGTAGAGTACGCTGCTGTCGTTATCCTATTAATATGTGCCTCAGGAGATAGATTAGGTGTTACGTCCACCCCCAGGTCTCTTTCACGCGTCGTTACAGGTAGGCTGTTCCCCTTCATTGTGTACTGTCCCTTTGGTCTCCTATCTCCTAGTCCCATTTCCATAACTTTACATTTGCTCGTGTTGAATTCTAGTAGCCATTTCTCTGACCATCTCTGCAATCTGTTCAGGTCCTCTTGGAGGATCCTGCAATCCTCATCTGTCACAACTCTTCTCATCAACTTTGCATCATCCGCAAACATCGACATGTAGGACATCGACATGTGTGTGTGTGTGTGTGTGTGTGTGTGTGTGTGTGTGTGTGTGTGTGTGTGTGTGTGTGTGTGTGTGTGTGTGTGTGTGTGTGTGAGCGCGTGTACTCACCTATTTGTACTCACCTATTTGTGCTTGCGGGGGTTGAGCTTTGGCTCTTTGGTCCCGCCTCTCAACTGACAATCAACTGTGTGTGTGTGTGTGTGTGTGTGTACTCACCTAGTTGCACTCACCTAGTTGTGTCTGCAGGATCGAGCATTGACTCTTGGATCCCGCCTTTCGAGCATCGGTTGTTCACAGTAATGACTCCTGTCCCATTTCCCTATCATACCTGGTTTTAAAATTATAAATAGTATTTGCTTCCACAACCTGTTCCTGAAGTGCATTCCATTTTCCCACTACTCTCACGCTAAAAGAAAACTTCCTAACATCTCTGTGACTCATCTGAGTTTCAAGCTTCCGTCCATGTAACCCTCGTTCTGTTGCTATTCCGTGTGAACATTTTGTCTGTGTCCACTCTGTCAATCCCTCTGGGTATTTTATACGTTCCTATCATGTCCCCCCTCTCCCTTCTTCTTTCTAGTGTCGTAAGGCACAGTTCCCTCAGGCGCTCCTCATACCCCATCCCTCGTAGCTCTGGGACGAGTCTCGTTGCAAACCTCTGAACATTTTCCTGTTTCATTATATGCTTCTTCAGATGGGGACTCCATGATGAGGCGGCATACTCTAAGACTGGCCTCACGTAGGCAGTGTAAAGCGTCCTAAATGCCTCCTTACTTAGGTTTCTGAATGATGTTCTAACGTTTGCCACTGTAGAGTACGCTGCTGTCGTTATCCTATTTATATGTGCCTCAGGAGATAGATTAGGTGTTACGTCCACACCCAGGTCTCTTTCGCGCGTCGTCACAGGTAGGCAGTTCCCCTTCATTGTGTACTGTCCCTGTGGTCTCCTATCTCCTAGTCCCATTTCCAAAACTTTGCATTTGCTCGTGTTGAATTCCAGTAGCCATTTCTCTGACCATCTCTGCAACCTGTTCAGGTCCTCTTGGAGGATCCTGCAATCCTCATCTGTCACAACTCTTCTCATCAACTTTGCGTCATCCGCAAACATCGACATGTAGGACTCTATGCCTGTAAACATGTCGTTAACATATACAAGAAATAGAATTGGTCCCAGCACCGATCCTTGTGGTACTCCACTTGTTACTGTTCGCCAGTCGGACTTCTCGCCCCTTACCGTAACTCTTTGGCTCTTTCCTGTTAGGTAGTTCCTTATCCATGCTAGGACCTTTCCCCCCACCCCCGCCTGCCTCTCGAACTTGAACAGCAGTCTCATGTGCGGTACTGTATCAAAGGCTTTTTGGCACTCCAGAAATATGCAGTCTGCCCAACCATCATCGGTCCTGTCTTATCCTCGTTATTTTATCATAGAATTCCAGAAGGTTTGCTAGGCACGATTTCCCTGTCCAGAACCCATGTTGATGTTTGTTCACAAACCTAATGTTCTCCAGGTGTGCAACCAGTCGTAGCCTAATTATTCTTTCCAGTATTTTACAGGAGATGCTTGTCAGTGATACAGGTCTATAGTTAAGTGCCTCCTCCCTATCGCCTTTCTTGAAGATCGGCACGACATTTGCCTTCTTCCAGCAACTGGGCAATTCTCCTGACATAAGTGACTCATTAAAGATCACTGCCAGAGGCACGCTGAGGGCCTGCGCTGCTTCTTTTAGTATCCACGGTGATACTTTGTCTGGTCCAACTGCTTTAGTTGCATCTAGAGTTGTCAACTGTTTCATTACCTCCTCTGCTGTCACCTCTATATCTGATAGTCTTTCATCTAGGGTAATCGCTTCTAACAATGGGAGCTGCTCAGGCTCGGTAGTGAACACCCCAGGGAAACTGGCATTCAGTGCCTCGCAGATTTCCTTGTCACTTTCAGTATATGCCCCCTCTGTCTTCCTTAGTCTTGTCACTTGGTCATTCACCGACATATTTCTTCTTATATGACTGTGTAGTAACTAAGGTTGTTTTTTTGCTTTGATTGCAATATCGTTATCATAGTCCCTTTACGATGTTCTCATTATGTTAATGTAGTCGTTCCTAGCTCTGTTGCATCTGATACTGTTGTCCTCTGTCCTTTGTCTTCTGTACTTCCTCCACTCACGCCTGCTGGCCATTTTTGCTTCCTGACACTGTCTATTAATTAAACCATGGGTTATTATATTCCTTCTTATTTTTTCCCCTTTACTGTTGGTATAAATCTCTCTTCGGCCTCCTGGCATTTCTGTATGACTAGGTCCATCATATCTTGAACTGTTTTTCCTCTAAGTTCTTCCTCCCATTGCACTTCACGCAGATAGTCCCTTATACTCTTATAATCCTCTGTGTGTGTGTGTGTGTGTGTGTGTGTGTGTGTGTGTGTGTGTGTGTGTGTGTGTGTGTGTGTGTGTACTCACCTATTTGTATTCACCTATTTGTGCTTGCGGGGGTTGAGCTTTGGCTCTTTGGTCCCGCCTCTCAACTGTCAATCAACTGGTGTACAGATTCCTGAGCCTACTGGGCTCTATCATATTTACATTTAAAACTGTGTATGGAGTCAGCCTCCACCACATCACTGCCTAATGCATTCCATCCGTTAACTACTCTGACACTGAAAAAGTTCCTTGTAACGTCTCTGTGGCTCATGTGGGTACTCAGTTTCCACCTGTGTCCCCTTGTTCGCGTCCCACCAGTGTTGAATAGTTTATTCTTGTTTACCCGGTCGATTCCTCTGAGGATTTTGTAGGTTGTGATCATGTCTCCCCTTACTCTTCTGTCTTCCAGTGTCGTAAGATGCATTTCCCGCAGCCTTCCCTCGTAACTCATGACTCTTAGTTCTGGGACTAGTCTAGTGGCATATCGTTGGACTTTTTCCAGCTTCGCCTTGTGCTTGACAAGATACGGGCTCCATGCTGGGGCCGCATACTCCAGGATTGGTCTTACATGTGTGGTGTACAAGATTCTGAATGATTCCTTACACAGGTTCCTGAACGCCGTTCTGATGTTAGCCAGCCTCGCATATGCCGCAGACGTTATTCTCTTTATGTGGGCTTCAGGAGACAGGTTTGGTGTGATATCAACTCCTAGATCTTTCTCTCTGTCTGTTTCATTAAGTACTTCATCTCCTATTCTGTATCCTGTGCCTGGCCTCCTGTTTCCACTTCCTAGTTTCATTACTTTGCATTTACTCGGGTTGAACTTCAACAGCCATTTGTTGGACCATTCACTCAGTCTATCCAGGTCATCTTGTAGCCTCCTACTATCATCCTCTGTTTCAATCCTCCTCATAATGTGTGTGTGTGTGTGTGTGTGTGTGTGTGTGAGCGCGTGTACTCACCTATTTGTACTCACCTATTTGTGCTTGCGGGGGTTGAGCTTTGGCTCTTTGGTCCCGCCTCTCAACTGACAATCAACTGTGTGTGTGTGTGTGTGTGTGTGTGTGTGTGTGTACTCACCTAGTTGCACTCACCTAGTTGTGTCTGCAGGATCGAGCATTGACTCTTGGATCCCGCCTTTCGAGCATCGGTTGTTCACAGTAATGACTCCTGTCCCATTTCCCTATCATACCTGGTTTTAAAATTATAAATAGTATTTGCTTCCACAACCTGTTCCTGAAGTGCATTCCATTTTCCCACTACTCTCACGCTAAAAGAAAACTTCCTAACATCTCTGTGACTCATCTGAGTTTCAAGCTTCCGTCCATGTAACCCTCGTTCTGTTGCTATTCCGTGTGAACATTTTGTCTGTGTCCACTCTGTCAATCCCTCTGGGTATTTTATACGTTCCTATCATGTCCCCCCTCTCCCTTCTTCTTTCTAGTGTCGTAAGGCACAGTTCCCTCAGGCGCTCCTCATACCCCATCCCTCGTAGCTCTGGGACGAGTCTCGTTGCAAACCTCTGAACATTTTCCTGTTTCATTATATGCTTCTTCAGATGGGGACTCCATGATGAGGCGGCATACTCTAAGACTGGCCTCACGTAGGCAGTGTAAAGCGTCCTAAATGCCTCCTTACTTAGGTTTCTGAATGATGTTCTAACGTTTGCCACTGTAGAGTACGCTGCTGTCGTTATCCTATTTATATGTGCCTCAGGAGATAGATTAGGTGTTACGTCCACACCCAGGTCTCTTTCGCGCGTCGTCACAGGTAGGCAGTTCCCCTTCATTGTGTACTGTC
>NC_091237.1:4353407-4365907 GCF_040958095.1 Procambarus clarkii
GTGGCTCATGTGGGTACTCAGTTTCCATCTGTGTCCCCTTGTTCGCGTCCCAGCAGTGTTGAATAGTTTATTCTTGTTTACCCGGTCGATTCCTCTGAGGATTTTGTAGGTTGTGATCATGTCTCCCCTTACTCTTCTGTCTTCCAGTGTCGTAAGATGCATTTCCCGCAGCCTTCCCTCGTAACTCATGACTCTTAGTTCTGGGACTAGTCTAGTGGCATATCTTTGGACTTTTTCCAGCTTCGCCTTGTGCTTGACAAGATACGGGCTCCATGCTGGGGCCGCATACTCCAGGATTGGTCTTACATGTGTGGTGTACAAGATTCTGAATGATTCCTTTCACAGGTTCCTGAACGCTGTTCTGATGTTAGCCAGTCTGATGTTATCCAGATGTTCTGTTGTGTGTGTGTGTGTGTGCGTGTGCGTGTGCGTGTGCGTGTGCGTGTGCGTGTGTGTGTGTGTGTGTGTGTGTGTGTGTGTGTGTGTGTGTGTGTGTGTGTGTGTGTGTGTGTGTACTCACCTAGTTGTACTCACCTAGTTGTGTTTGCGGGAGTTGAGCTCTGGCTCTTTGGTCCCTCCTCTCAACCGTCAATCAACAGGTGTACAGATTCCTGAGCCTATCGGCCTCTGTCATATCTACACTTGAAACTGTGTATGGAGTCAGCCTCCACCACATCACCCCCTAATGCATTCCATTTGTCAACCACTCTGACACTAAAAAAGTTCTTCCTAATATCTCTGTGGCTCATTTGGGCACTCAGTTTCCACCTGTGTCCCCTTGTGCGTGTTCCCCTTGTGTTAAATAGACTGTCTTTATCTACCCTATCAATCCCCTTCAGAATCTTGAATGTGGTGATCATGTCCCCCCTAACTCTTCTGTCTTCCAGCGAAGTGAGGTTTAATTCCCGTAGTCTCTCCTCGTAGCTCATACCTCTCAGCTCGGGTTCTAGTCTGGTGGCAAACCTTTGAACCTTTTCCAGTTTAGTCTTATCCTTGACTAGATATGGACTCCATGCTGGGGCTGCATACTCCAGGATTAGCCTGACATATGTGGTATACAAAGTTCTGAATGATTCTTTACACAAGTTTCTGAATGCCGTTCGTATGTTGGCCAGCCTGGCATATGCCGCTGATGTTATCCGCTTGATATGTGGTGCAGGAGACAGGTCTGGCGTGATATCAACCCCCAAGTCTTTTTCCTTCTCTGACTCCTAAAGAATTTCCTCTCCCAGATGATACCTTGTATCTGGCCTCCTGCTCCCTACACCTATCTTCATTACATTACATTTGGTTGGGTTAAACTCTAACAACCATTTGTTCGACCATTCCTTCAGCTTGTCTTGGTCTTCTTGAAGCCTCAAACAGTCCTCTTCTGTTTTAATCCTTCTCATAATTTTAGCATCGTCCGCAAACATTGAGAGAAATGAATCGATACCCTCCGGGAGATTATTTATATATATCAGAAACAAGATAGGACCGAGTACAGAGCCCTGTGGGACTCCACTGGTGACTTCACGCCAATCGGAGGTCTCACCCCTCACCGTAACTCTCTGCTTCCTATTGCTTAGATACTCCCTTATCCACTGGAGCACCTTACCAGCTACACCTGCCAGTCTCTCCAGCTTATGTACCAGCCTCTTATGCGGTACTGTGTCAAAGGCTTTCCGACAATCCAAGAAAATGCAGTCCGCCCAGCCCTCTCTTTCTTGCTTAATCTGTGTCACCTGATCGTAGAATTCTATCAAGCCTGTAAGGCAGGATTTACCCTCCCTGAATCCATGTTGGCGATTTGTCACGAAGTCCCTTCTCTCCAGATGTGTTACCAGGTTTTTTCTCACGATCTTCTCCATCACCTTGCATGGTATACAAGTCAAGGACACTGGCCTGTAGTTCAGTGCCTCTTGTCTGTCGCCCTTTTTGTATATTGGGACCACATTCGCCGTCTTCCATATTTCTGGTAGGTCTCCCGTCTCTAGTGACTTACTATACTCTATGGAGAGCGGCAAGCAAAGTGCCTCTGCACACTCTTTCAGTACCCATGGTGAGATCCCATCTGGACCAACAGCCTTTCAAACATCCAGATCCAGCAGGTGTCTCTTGACCTCCTCTCTCGTAATTTCGAACTCCTCCAAGGCCGCCTGGTTTACCTCTTTCTCCTAGCACAGTGACCTCACCCTGTTCTATTGTGAAGACCTCCTGGAACCTCTTGTTGAGTTCCTCACACACCTCTCTGTCATTCTCTGTATACCTGTCCTCGCCTTTTCTAAGTTTCAATACCTGTTCTTTCACTGTTGTTTTCCTTCTGATGTGACTGTGGAGTAGCTTTGGTTCGGTCTTGGCTTTGTTTGCTATATCATTTTCAAAATTTTCTCTGCTTCTCTTCTCACCCTGACGTACTCATTCCTGGTTCTCTGGTATCTCTCTCTGCTTTCTGGTGTTCTGTTATTCCGGAAGTTCCTCCACGCCTTTTTGTTCAGTTTCTTCGCTTCCATACATGCCCTATTATACCATGGATTCTTCTGTTGCTTCTCGGATTTTTCCCTTTGGGCCGGGATGAACCTGTTTACTGCCTCCTGACACTTTTGGGTAACATAGTCCATCATACCTTGTACAGACTTGTCTCTGAGGTCTGTGTCCCAATGTATTTCACTTAGGAAACTTCTCATCTGTTCATAATTCCCCTTTCGGTATGCCAGCCTTTTGATTCCTAGTTCTTTTTGGGGGGAGATAAGTCCTAGTTCTACCAGGTACTCAAAGTTCAATACACTGTGGTCACTCATTCCCAAGGGCGCTTCCATCTTAACTTCCCTTATATCCCATTCATTTAGGGTAAATATCAAATCAAGCATTGCTGGTTCATCTTCTCCTCTCATTCTTGTTGGTTCTTTGGTGTGCTGGCTTAGAAAGTTTCTTGTTGCCACGTCCAGCAGCTTAGCTCTCCATGTTTCTGGTCCTCCATGCGGGTCTCTGTTCTTCCAATCTATCTTCCCATGGTTGAAGTCTCCCATAATTAGTAGTCCAGATCCATTCCTGCTAGCAACAGAAGCTGCTCTTTCTATTTTGTTAATGGTGGCCATGTTGTTTCTATCATATTCCTGTCTAGGTCTTCTGTCATTTGGTGGTGGATTATATATGACTGCGACTATAATTTTTTTCCCTCCATTTGTTACAGTACCTGCTATGTAGTCACTGAAACCTTCACAGCCATAATATCCATCTCCTCAAAATCCCAGCCTTTTCTTACCAGCAGAGCTACACCACCCCCACCTCTTCCTTCCCTCTCTTTCCTCATAACATAATAGTCCTGTGAGAACACTGCATTTGTTATCGTTTTCGTGATCTTTGTTTCTGTGAGGGCTATTATGTCTGGGTTTTCCTCTAGTACCAGTTCAACAAGCTCATTTGCTTTATTTGTAATTCCATCTATGTTAGTGTACATCGCTTTGAGGCTCACTTTCTTCAGTCCCTTCTCAAATCGCCTCCTTGGTGAGTGTTCTGCTGGTGGGGGAGGCTGTTCCATGGGTGTGAGGACCTGTGAGGTGGAGAACAGGGTCTCAGAGGATACTGGGATGAGGGGCGGGGGATCCAGTGAAGGGGGAGGGACAGGGAGGGTATGGGGTGAAAGGGGAGGGAGGACGGGAAGGAAAGGGGGGGGAGGGAGGATTCGGGAGGAGGGGAGGGGTAGAAGGGTGGGGATTGGGTGTGGGAGGAGGGAGATTTGGCTGAACATTTGAGTGGGGGCAGGGAGGGTTTGGGGTAGTGGGGTTTTCTGTGCAGAGGAGGGAGGCGGGGTTGTCCTCCCTTCTGGTGTTACTGGGTAGCTGGTTGTGGGTTCCCCCCTCGCCTCTGGGGGTGTTGTGTTGGGAGCTGTGACTTCCTGGTTTTCCCCTCTCGCCCTGTGCCTCTTCCTTGCTTCTGCCGCCACGGCTCTCTCCTCCCTTGTCATGTCTCTCTGGAGGAATACATTTTTTAATTTTCCCACGTTTTTCAGGGAGCTCTTCCTTGATAGGATCTTCTCCTTTGTGTTCTCGTTTGCAAACACTATCTTTATCATTCGGTCTCGGTCTTTGTTGTACCGGCCTAGCCTGAAAACCTTCTCAATGCTATGCTCAGCCCCTTCCATGTCTAGTGCCTTTAGTACTTCATTCACTGCTGCTTTGTCCTTGTCATTCCACTCTGTCCTATTAGATCCTTCCTGCTCCTTAATACCCACAGCAACCACTGATCTGTTCCTTTCCAGCAGTTGGCTAGTGGAGCGTGCCGCCTCCTGCGAGGTGGCTGCTTTCATGGCCACCTCCATCACTGCAGTCATTACTTCAGAGTTATTTTTTTTAGTATTTCAGCAAATGTTGCTTTTATTGTGGCATTCTCATCCAGAAAACTATTACCACCTTCTCCCTGGGTGGTTTTCTGATTCTCAGCCTCGATACCATTCTCTTTGAGGGCTGTAATCTCCTCCTTTGCTGCTGTCAGCTCTCTTTTCAGGTTGCTTATTTCGTTCTTCATTTCCTGCATCATTTCTTGCATCTCACTCCTGATGTCCTCCAGAAACTGGGTGAACATTTCCTTCATCTCGTCACCTTGGCTCTTTCCTGTTCCCCTGGGACCTCTGGCTGCCATGCTTGACCCTGTTGGGATGGGGGAGGGAGAGAGAGAGAGAGAGGAAGAGAGAGAGAAAGAGAGAGAGAGAAAGGGAGTGATAAAGGGAGAGATAAATGGGTGGGTGGGGGGGGGGGGATCCGACCCTTCCACTGAAGTGAGAAGAAAGTAGAAGGGGAGGGGGGAGGAGATGGGGAGAGAGGCGGGAGGGAGAGAGAGGAGAGGGAGAGAGTGAGTGAGGGAGAGAGCGGGTGAGGGAGAGAGTGGGTGAGGGAGAGAGCGGGTGAGGGAGAGAGGTGGGGGAGGTGTGTGTGTGTGTGTGTGGGCAGAGAGGGAGGGGGAAGGAAAGAGAGGGAGGGAGAGGGGGAGGGAGGGGGAAGGAAAGAGAGGGAGGGAGAGGGGGAGGGAGGGAGCGAGGGAGAGAGAGAGAGAGAGAGAGAGAGAGAGAGAGAGAGAGAGAGAGAGAGAGAGAGAGAGAGAGAGAGAGAGAGAGCAGGAGAGAGAGAGCAGGAGAGAGAGAGAGCAGGAGAGAGATAGTGGGAGAGAGGGAGTGGGAGAGAGGGAGAGTGGGGAGGGGAAGAGTGTGTGTATGGGCGATGCAGGGGACTGGGGGTGGGGGGGGCAGAGATGGCGACTAAGTCAGGTCAGGTCAGATGGTGGGGTCAAGAGGGGGGGATAGAAAGGTCCTATCCCAGGTGTTGATGCCTTTTCCCCTGACTGAACAATTGTGTGTGTGTGTGTGTGTGTGCACGTGTGTGTGTGTCTGTTTTAGCGTGTGCACACTTGTGTGAGTGTATACGTACGTGGGCGGGCGAGCTTGTATGTGTCAAGATATCCCTTATGCGTTACCTCTGCCTAAATGAGCCACTCGGAGATTTTTAAATATATATGATATCCTGAACGAGAATTTGATAATCTTTTACCTCAATCTGTACACCTGATTAATTGACCAGAGAGGGGTACATACCAGTCTGCCTCCCGCTCACACAACCAGATGAGTAAGCAATGTATGATGACGATGGTTATCCGTCGTTGTCTCCCACTAGGTGATTCACCAAGTGCTGGTAGATTGATGCGGTCGGTTCTTCTCTGTCTACACAAAGCTCTGGAGTCAGTCACTGTATCGTTATGTGACAGATCACTAATTCACTGTACCACTGATCACAGTCACCACTCACAGCACACTCAGGTAGTTCCACGGCGGGGCGTCCCACCCGGTCAGGTCACACACTTACATGCACCGGTGATGCCCTAGCTCCACTTTTGGTTTCTTCGCCAAATCTTCGCACTATCGCTAGGGATATGACTATGCTATGTTGCACCCTGCTAGCTACACACTGCGAGAGGCCAAATACTATGATCTAGCCTCTATACTCCTTCAATGTCCCGAGAAATTGACGAATTTCCGCGGACCTCACTAATCGCGTGTGTCTCCTACCGTCTCCCGCGCGCGACTCTGAGACACACATACACACACACGCGACGCGCATGTGTGTGTGTGTGTGTGTGTGTGTGTGTGTGTGTGTGTGTGTGTGTGTGTGTGTGTGTGTGAGTGTGAGTGTGTGTGTGAGTGTGTGTGTGAGTGTGTGTGTTTGTGTGTGTGTACTCACCTATTTGTGCTTACGGGGGTTGAGCTTTGGCTCTTTGGTCCCGCCTCTCAACTGTCAATCAACTGGTGTACAGATTCCTGAGCCTATTGGGCTCTATCATATCTACATATAAAACTGTGTATAGAATCAGCCTCCACCACATCACTGCCTAATGCATTCCATCCGTTAACTACTGACACTAAAAAAGTTCCTTCTAACCTCTGTGGCTCATGTGGGTACTCAGTTTCCACCTGTGTCCCCTTGTTCGCGTCCCACCAGTCTTGAATAGTTCATCCTTGTTTACCCGGTCGATTCCTCTGAGGATTTTGTAGATTGTGATCATGTCTCCCCTTATTGTTCTGTCTTCCAGTGTCGTAAGGTGCATTTCCCGCAGCCTTTCCTCGTAACTCATGCCTCTTAGTTCTGGGACTAGTCTAGTGGCATACCTTTGGACTTTTTCCAGCTTCGTCTTGTGCTTGACAAGGTACGGGCTCCATGCTGGGGCCACATACTCCAGGATTGGTCTTACATATGTGGTGTACAAGATTCTGAATGATTCCTTACACAGGTTCCTGAACGCTGTTCTGATGTTAGCCAGCCTCGCATATGCCTCAGACGTTATTCTTTTTATGTGGGCTTCAGGAGACAGGTTTGGTGTGATATCAACTCCTAGATCTTTCTCTCGGTTCGTTTCATTAAGTACTTCACCTCCAATTCTGTATCCTGTGTCTGGCCTCCTATTTCCACTACCTAGTTTCATTTCTTTGGATTTACTCGGGTTGAACTTCAACAGCCTAGGTCTTGTTGGACCATTCACTCAGTCTGTCTAGGTCATCTTGTAGCCTCCTACTATCGTCCTCAGTTTCAATCCTCCTCCTCCTCAGTCTCAATCTGTGTGTGTGTGTGTGTGTGTGTGTGTGTGTGTGTGTGTGTGATTGTGTGTATTCACCTAACTGTATTCCCCTAGCTGTGTTTGGGGGGTTGAGCTTTGCTCTTTCGGCCCGCCTCTCAACTGTCAATCAACTCTTTACTAACTACTTTTTTTTTTTTTTTTCCTACACCACACACACACACACACACACCAGGAAGCAGCCAGTGACAGCTGACTAACTCCCAGGTACCTATTTACTACTAGGTAACAGGGGCATTCAGGGTGAAAGAAACTTTGCCCATTTGTTTCTGCCTCGTGCGGGAATCGAACCCTCGCCACAGAATTACGAATCCTGCGCGCTATCCACCAGGCTACGAGGCCCCTACTCGAGGCTGTTCCTCTCTCGGAACTTGGGGCCCCTACGAGGCCCCGAGTTCTTGTGTGTGTGAGTGCGTGTGTGTGTGTGTACTCACCTAGTTGTACTCACCAAGTTGTGCTTGCGGGGATTGAGCTCTGGCTCTTTGGTCCCGCCTCTCAACCTTCAATCAACAGGTGTACAGGTTCTTGAGCCTATTGGGCTCTATCATATCTACACTTGAAACTGTGTATGGAGTCAGCCTCCACCACATCACTTCCTAATGCATTCCATTTGTCAACCACTCTGACACTAAAAAAGTTCTTTCTAATATCTCTGTGGCTCATTTGGGCGCTCAGTTTCCACCTGAGTCCTCTTGTGCATGTGCCCCTTGTGTTAAATAGCCTGTCTTTATCCACCCTATCAGTTCCCTTGAGAATCTTGAATGTGATGATCATGTCCCCCCTAACTCTTCTGTCTTCCAGCGAAGTGAGGTTTAATTCCCGTAGTCTCTCCTCGTAGCTCATACCTCTCAGCTCGGGTACTAGTCTGGTGGCAAATCTTTGAACCTTTTCCAGTTTAGCCTTATCCTTGACAAGATATGGACTCCATGCTGGGGCTGCATACTCCAGGATTGGCCTGACATATGTGGTATACTAAGTTCTGAATGATTCTTTACACAAGTTTCTGAATGCCGTTCGTATGTTGGCCAGCCTGGCATATGCCGCTGATGTTATCCTCTTGATATGTGCTGCAGGAGACAGGTCTGGCGTGATATCAACCCCCAAGTCTTTTTCCTTCTCTGACTCCCAAATACCTTGTATTTGGCCTCCTGCTCCCTGCACCTATCTTCATTATATTACATTTGGTTTGGTTAAGCTCTAACAACCACTTGTTCGACCATTCCCGCAGTTTGTCTAGGTCTTCTTGAAGCCTCAAACAGTCCTCCTCTGTCTTAATCCTTCTCATAATTTTGGCATCGTCTGCAAACAATCTGCAAAACAAGGCTTTCCGACAATCCAAGAAAATGCAGTCCGCCCAGCCCTCTCTTTTTTGCTTAATCTGTGTTACCTGGTCATAGAATTCTATTAAGCCAGTCAGGCAAGATTTACCCTCCCTGAACCAATGTTGTCGATTTGTCACGAAGTCCCTTCTCTCCAGATGTGCTACCAGGTTTTTCTCACGATCTACTTCATCACCTTGCATGGTATACAAGTTAAGGACACTGGCCTGTAGTTCAGTGCCTCTTGCCTGTCGCCCTTTTTGTATATTGGGACCACATTCGCCGTCTTCCATATTTCTGGTAGGTCTCCCGTCTCCAGTGACCTACTATACACTATGGAGAGTGGCAAGCAAAGTGCCTCTGTACACTCTTTCAGTACCCATGGTGAGATCCCATCTGGCTCAACAGCCTTTCTAACATCCAGGTCCAGCAGGTGTCTCTTGACCTCCTCTCTCGTAATTTCAAACTCTTCCAAGGCCGCCTGGTTTACTTCCCTTTCTCCTAGAACAGTGACCTCACCTTGTTCTGTTGTGAAGACCTCTTGGAACCTCTTGTTGAGTTCATCACACACCTCTTTGTCATTCTCTGTATACCTGTCCTCGCCTGTTCGAAGTTTCACTACCTGTTCTTTCACTGTTGTTTTCCTTCTGATGTGACTGTGGAGTAGCTTTGGTTCGGTCTTGGCTTTGTTTGCTATATCATTTTCATAACCTTTCTCTGCTTCTCTTCTCACCCTGACATACTCATTCCTGGTTCTCTGGTATCTCTCTCTGCTTTCTGGTGTTCTGTTATTCCGGAAGTTCCTCCACGCCCTTTTGTTCAGTTTCTTTGCTTCCATACATGCCCTATTATACCATGGATTCTTCTATTGCTTCTCGGATTTTTCCTTTTGGGCCAGGATGTATATGCTTACTGCCTCCTGACACTTTTGGGTGGCATAGTCTATCATATCTTGTACAGACTTAGCTCTGAGGTCTGTGTCCCAAGGTATTTCCCTTAGGAAGCTTCTCATCTCCTCATAATTTCCCTTTCGGTATGCCAGCCTTTTGTTTCCTAGTTCTTTTTTGGGGGGATAATTCCTAGCTCTACCAGGTACTCAAAGTTCAATACACTGTGATCACTCATTCCCAAGGGTGCTTCCATCTTGACTTCCCTTATATACCACTCATTTAGGGTAAATATCAGATCAAGCATTGCTGGTTCATTCTCTCCTCTCATTCTTGTTGGATCCTTGATGTGCTGGCTTAGAAAGTTTCTTGTTGCAACGGCCAGCAGCTTAGCTCTCCATGTTTCTGGCCCTCAATGCGGGTCTCTGTTCTCCCAATCTATCTTCCCATGGTTGAAGTCCTTCATGATTAGTAGTCCAGATCCATTCCTACTAGCAACAGAAGCTGCTCTCTCCATTATGTTAATGGACTTAACTTGGCTTGAGTATCATCCTCATACATTGCCAGTTCAGACATGATTTGTTACATTTCCTCAGGGTTGTGTTTACTGCTGTTTGTGTTGGCAAGGGGTTTACTTCGGTAAAATTCAATCAATCTTTTCATATCATCGAATTTGTTATCAGCCACCAATGGAGAGATTTCCATATGGGTAAAATCAATTGGAGACTCTAGTGACAAATTCTCAAATATATTGAGTAGTCTTGTCAGGTGACGTTTAAGGGCTGCTAGGGCACGTTTTGTTTACTCTGGATCAGCCATGGTGGCTGATTGATTCCATAGCTTCTAAATGAAGATAACTGGGGTACTGATTCATTGAGGTAAACAATTTTGAGTAGTAATAGCCTAGGATTAATATCCAGCCACCACGCTATATCCTACCTCTCGTTGGGGTTGGCACATTAAAAGTAAATTGTACATATATAATCACACAAATAATTTGACTGGTGACCAGTGTCACTGTAGGAATACCTTTGGCTAGCCTATCATTATCACTATTCGAAGGATTAGAGACACCAATGAAGATTCAAAAATGAAAATGTTATAGATAAAATATAAATTAATATAGTAATTATTAATATAATATGAGTAATCTAATTATATGTACAGCACAACTTGTGTTGGTATTGATCCTACCCTTTCTGGGGTCTGCACAATGTTTAAATGATTATTAGGTTGTTCAATATTTAGCTCAACACTAGACAAGTTGGGCATCCTACCCTATATAAGGGTTGGCAACATAAAATTGATATATTAGTGTTCAGTAAAGACGAAGGTGCAATATTTTATCTGGGTTTTATTTATATGTTAAATGTTTCTCTCTAAACTTAAGAGAAATTTATATACATTTATGTCTAGTAGCCTCACATCAACTGCGTTTGATATTTAATTGTGATAATAAATTTGCTAAGTGATGAATTTGTACGTTGTGTGTTTGTCTATCTTCTCTTCCTTAACATTCCATAACATGCCGTTTATTCACATTAATTTCCATTTGCCAAGTGGTGCTACATACTCTAATAAACAGTCTCCATGGTGTAGTGGTAAGACACTTGCCTGGCGTTCCACGAGCGCTATGTCATGGGTTCGTATCCTGGCTGGGGAGGATTTACTGGGCGCAATTCCTTAACTGTAGCCTCTGTTTAACGCAACAGTAAAATGTGTACTTGGATGTAACAACGATTCTTCGCGGCAGGGGATCGTATTCCAGGGACCTGCCCGAAACGCTACGCGTACTAGTGGCTGTACAAGAATGCAACAACTCTTGTATATATCTCAAAAAAAAAATAGTTTCCAGGTCTTCTTGAGGGGCATAACAATCGTCTATGTTTTTAATCTTTCCTAGTATCTTAGCATCATCAGCAAACTTATTCTTATAATTCAATATATCTTCTAATAGGTTGGTTATGCATACAATGAAGATTACTAGTGCAAGAAATAAGCCCTGTGGTACTCCCCTTGTGACTTTTCTTCAGTTTGATAAATTGCTTCTGATTACTGCCCTCCACATTCTGTTCGTTAGAAAATTTGTCATCCATGTTAGAACCCTCCTTGTAACTCCTCCAGTATCTTCCACTTTCCAGAACTACATCTTAAATGAGACTCTGTCAAAAGACTCTTTTTAAGTGTAGATATATGCAGTCAACCCAACCATCTATTTCCTGTGAAATCTCTGTGGCTCTATCATAGAAACCAAGTTAATTTTTTACACAAGAAGTTCCACATCGAAAACTATACTATCAGTCCTATTAGTCATATTATTTTTCTCCAGGTGTTCTACCTATTTCATTTTAATTATTTTGAGTACTACAC
Organism: Procambarus clarkii; assembly: GCF_040958095.1. Lineage (NCBI taxonomy): Eukaryota > Metazoa > Arthropoda > Malacostraca > Decapoda > Cambaridae > Procambarus > Procambarus clarkii. The sequence continues at coordinate 4,365,082 of NC_091237.1, forward strand.
TTGCCAATAATACAGGTCAATAATGAAGGGGTCTTCAATGCTGACACTTTGTGAAATGGAACTATGTTAGGATTTACCCATATTTAATTGTGCTTCAGTACACAGAAATGTCTGAAAAATTAATTGTAATGGCTCAGGAAGCCCTTAAAATTACATGAATATTACACGTTTATATAATCATTATTAAATATTTTCTTGTTAATTCCCCAAAATTTATATTTCATTGACTTCAGAGATGGTATAACTCAACTATATTACACCATAACACACTATACAATACCACTTATTAAATTAGGAGTACACCAAATAATTAAGCAGAATTGTTATATTCCTAAAAATCATTATCTAGTAAAATATTTGTTTTATAGTAGCTTAGAAATATAGTGAAGAAATGGAAATATTTTCAATGAAAACTAGATTGAACTAGGTTACTACCCAGGAAGGCTAAGTGGATGTAAATATCACAGGATTCAAAGTAAATACCAAATTCACCAGTACTTGGATAATTTAAAAGTGTAGTTCGATTGTTTCGATATAACAAATGCATATGGCAATAAAATACTGTTACATCAAATACATAATAAGAAGACAACAGAAAAATAATAAATTTGAAAAGTCCAGCAGCGTATGTCAGAAAACCCGACACCATTTACTAACATTAAATACAATAGGAATATTGTATTAGGCAGATAATATTGCTGCTGTTGTATGCACAAGTTACCCCATACAAAATGTAGCACAGTGGAAGTTTCCGTCAATAGAAAACAAGATATCATTGCCATATAGCGCTATAAATTCACCAGCTATTCTGTTGGGAGTTATTCTT